>NW_006921640.1:13914567-13923555 GCF_000298275.1 Orycteropus afer afer | reverse complement strand
AGTCGGACCTGACTCATAGCGACCCCTCCTTGGGTTTCCGAGGCAGTATCACTACAGAAGTAGGATTGCCCAACCTTCCTTCCGAGGAGTGGCTGGAAACCAGGAAGTACCTCATAGGACTGCATAAACAACTGAGTACCCATGATATATGGTGAGCATATTGAGAAGAGAAACACACAGTTCCTGCCTTAAAAAACTTCATTACTATGAAAGAGAGTAAAATGCAAATCAATACCTCTGCCAACACACTTGGATTCACCTTGTTAGCAGAGAAAAGAAAATGTTTATCAGAATGTATGGGTGTTTCGTAAAATATTTCAAGTGAAATGTCTATTAAATACATATATATGGCTTTGCTGTAAAACCCCCAAGGTCTTAAATTGCTCTATTAGTAACACTGTTAGGAAAATGCTATAGGCAAAATCCCCTTTGGAATAAGGTCATTGATGCTTTGCTTCTCAATGATGGAGTCCACTGTTTTGCCAATAGTCAATATCCCAAAAATTGCTTAAGCCAAATTCCTATTCAGGAAATATAAGAGAGAAGCTTTCTGGCCATCACTTAAAGCTTATTTATTTATTTATTTACCAGCTGGCCGGTTTGCTGCAATGCAGAAGTCTCTCTTTCATGAAGGAATTTTATTTAATAGATTTCAAAGGTGGTTTAAGGCTGCAAAGGTCATTGGAACATTTTCATCATTTTTCAAGTGAGGGACTGATTGACACACAGAGAGACTAGATGACTTCCTGATGTCGTTAGGTGTCATAGAGCCGGCTCTGATTCGTCACAACACCGTGTACAACAAAATGAAACACTGCCTGGTCCTGCGCCAGCCTCACAATCCTTGCTATACCCGAGCCTATTGTTGCAGCCACTGTGTCAATCCATCTCGTTGAAGGTCTTCACCTTTTTCAAAGACCCTACACTTTACCAAGCATTATATCCCTCTCCAGGGAATGATCCCTTCTGACAACATGACCAAAGTAGGTGAAACGAAGTCTAACCATTCTCACTTCTAAGGAGAATTCTGGATGCACTTCTCACAGTACAGATTTATTCGTTCTTCTGGCAGTTCACGGTATTTTCAGTATTCCCCAACACCACAATTCAAAGTCATCAACTCTTCTTCAGTTTTCTTTATTCGTTGTCTAGATTTCACATGCATATGAGGTGATTAAAAATACTATGGTTTGGGTTAGGTACACTTTAGGCTGCAAAGTGACACATTTGCTCCTTAACACTTCAAAGAGGTCTTTTGCAGCAGATTTGCCCAGCATAATAAAACATCTGATCTCTGGTGGCGTAGTGCCTAAGGCATTTGACTGCTAAACAGAAGACTGGTGGTTCAAAGCCACCAGCCACTCTTTGGAAGGAAGATTGGGCAATCTACTTTCATAGTGATACCGAAACCAAACCAAATGCACTGCTGTGGAGTCAGATTCGACTCATAGCAACCCGTCCTTGGGTTTCTGAGGTGGTATCACTACAGAAGTAGATTACCCAATCTTCCTTCGGAGGAGTGGCTGGTGGGTTTGAACCACCAACTATCTGGTTAGCAGTCAAATGCCTTAGGCACTACACCACCAGAGCTCCCTTCCATAATGATACCCTCTTGAAAACCAAGGGAGGGGTCTCTATGAGTTGAATTGGACTCGAGGGCAGTGAGTTTTGAGCTTACATGGGTGTTGGATCCAAGTAAAATGAAATCCCAGACAAGTTCAATCTTTTCTCCATTTATCATGATGTTGCTTATTAGTCCAGTTGCAATGATTTTTGTCTTCTTTATATTGAGATGTAATCCATACTGAGCAGTCTTTGATCTTCATTGGTAAGTGCTTCAAGTCATCTTCACTTTCAGCAAGTAAGGTTATATAATATGTATATGGCAGGTTGTTCATGAGTCTTCCTCTGATCCTGATGCCCTGTTCTTCAGATAGTCCAGCTTCTCAGATTATTTGCTCAGCATACAGAGTGAATTAGTGCGGTGAAAGGATACAACCCTGACAAACACCCTTCCTAATTTTAAATCATTGAGTATCCCCTTGTTCTGATCGAATGACAGCCTCTTAGTCAATGGGCAGGCTCCTCATGAACATAATTAAGTGTTCTGGAATTCTCATTCTCTGCAATGCTATCTATAATTTGCTCTAATCCATGGATTCGAATATATTTTCATAGTCAACAAAACACAGGTAAACAGATGTATGGTATGCTTTGCTTTCAGCCAAGATCCAACTGACATTAGCGATGATACGTCTTGTTCCACGTCCTCTTCTGAATCCAGCTTGAATTTCTGGAAGTTCCTGTTAATGACCAGATAATAAATTATATTATCTTATTCATTGATTTATTTATCTTATACTGCTGCAACCATTTTTGAATTATCTTTAGCAAAATTTTACTTGCATATGATATTGTTCCATAATTTCCACATTCTGTTGGATCACCTTTCTTTGGAATAGGCACAAATATCATTCTCTTGCAGGTACCTGTCTTCCAAATTTCTTGGTATGAATGAGCCTGCCATGCTGCATCCTTTTGTTGAATCATCTCAGTGAGTATTCTATCAATTCCTAGACCTTGTTTTTCACTAATTCCTTCACTGCAGCTAGGACTTGCTTACTAGCATATGATCAAGATGACTTGCCAGCTTGCAGTAAAGAAGTAACTCAACACCTAATCACTGGATACTTGTCCAATACTGTTTCACTATACCATATTTCCTTGATATCTTCTCTAATTTCCCCATTTTTAAAGAAACCACAATGAGCTATTTGGAGCAAAGTTAGAGAAGAGTTCTCCTACTTGTTCAACAGCATTTCAAGTCCAAATGAACATTTTATTAAGCGGAGTTGGTAGGATGAGAAAGGATAACACCAACAGTGTTTCTTCTTCCTTTGTGACACTTTCTCTGTGATGACCATTTGTTAGTCTGTCTCTTATATGGAATATTGCCTACTCTACTATAACAAAATACTCTGCTTCCTAATTTAACATTTATAACTTTAGGAAAACTGTAAAAAAAGGTGTTCTGCCAGACACTTTGCCTATATTGTCTCACTCAGCCCTCACAATATTTGAGGAATATGTGCAAATGTATGTATGTGCATATTTATATGTGTGTGAGACTCTAACAAGTTGTCATCCACTAGATTCCAACTCATAGTGACACTACAAGACAGAGTAGAACTGCCCCATACAGTTCCAAGATTTTAACCTTTATGGAAACAGATGGCAATGTCTTTCTCCTGCAGGGCAGCTGGTGAGTTTGAACTGCCGATCTTTTTGGTTAGCAGCTTAGCACTTAACCACTGTACCATCAGAGCTCCTTGTGAGACTCTTAGATTTAAGTAATCTGCTAAGGTCTCATAGTTAGTAAGTGGCAAAGCCGAAAATAAACTCTAATTTCTCTCAACCCAAGCTAATGCTCTTTAGCCTACACTGGATTACCTATCAAAAATGTTCAACTCTGCCCCTAAATTAAGTAAAAGCAATATTTGCTTTCATACAAGATAATTGTAAGTGTTTAGTTCTTTGTTCTGAATTAACAGAACCACATTTTAATTGATAAGATATTTTGTTTTTGTCAAATGTTTTGCCTTTTAACCCACTATGAGGAAAATTCTTCTAAGCAATTTTACCATGCAATGGTGGTTAAAAGGATTTTTTTTAAAGCAGGGTATAGGGAAGGATATGAGACACTGAGCAGTAATAGCGCTGCCATTCTATGGCATCAGAGGTGGGAAGGATTACAATTTTTAAAGTTATTGTCAATGTCTTCGATTAATAACCCTGCCAATTTTAAGTTCAGAATTTGCATAGAATTGCCAAAGTCATCAAAAAACAAACAACAAAAAAATAAAGTATTACAAAGATAGATCTGGGAGTAACCAAAACTTATGTCTTCAATTTGTGTAAGTCTCATTACCACCATTGAAATGTCAATGACTACATACAGCCTAATGATCTGTCAGCCTTAAGCCACATAATAACACATAATGTAATAAAAATCCACCTGGAGTGGTGTGTGTGTGTGTGTGTGTTTGTGTGTGTGTGGATTTAGGCAATAGTGTCACTGTGTTATGTCATTTCTATGCAGTGGCCAACACAATGACTGATTTCATATTCATTTTCTTTAGCTTTATTGATTTTGCTGCATGAATTTACATAAACACAGCATAGATATTAGTCTGTCTTATACTGCAGCGATCTCTATTTGCAAAATTAATTCTCCAAAAAACACAGTTTAATATTTCTTAGAACTGTGTATTTGGGAATGATATATTGAAGCAAAACCTAGGTGCTGTCAGGTTGATCTAAGATGTGGGAGTTAGTCATCTCACCTACCCACTTCTAGCTACAGAAATAGATAGGCTGTGGAAGCTTATTTAGATCTTAAGCAGAATAAAAAAAAAAAAAATGGAAGAATGATAAAGGAATTTTAACAGCACATATGAAAACATTCCAGAAATAATTTTAAGAATAAGAATCATCAATAGAAAATATGTGAGGGACTTAGCAATCTCTCCTAATATTTTCTTAGTACACTTTAACAAGGCTTTTGTACTTATTTTTATAGGAAACATTGTAGCTAAAATCTACTGAAAACCAAAAACCCATTGGCGTTAAGTCAATTTTGACTCATATTGACCCTTGTATTACATAGGGTTTTCTTGGCTGTAATCTTTTTAGAAGCAGATTGCCAGACCCCTTTTCCATGGTGGCAAATGGATGGGTTTGAACCTCCAACTTTTATGTAAGTAGTTGAACACATAACCATTGGCACAACTCAGGGACCTAAAATCTAATGGGTTAGCACAGGTCTAAGCCAGGTCAGGAGAACCTGAACTTGCTTCTGGATTTACACCAATTCTTTGAATAATCTTAGAATATAATTTGAACTTGAACTTCCACATCTGTAGTGTGGGGTCTATGTTTTTCTACCATACCGACACTATGTCTTATTTATATAATCACACCTAAAACACACCTAAAAACCAAACTCACTGCCATCGAGTCAATTCATATGGCAGTAGATCTCCCCATCTTCCTTCTATGGAGCGGCTGGTGGGTTTGAACCACTGACCTTTTGGTTAGTAGCCAAATGCTTTATCCACTATGCCACCAGAGCTCCTTCACTTAAAACATACCAAAAAAAAAAAAAAAAAAAACCTCACTGCTGCTGAATTGGATCCAACTTACAGAGACCTTTCCTTAGGTTTCTGGGGCAGTTTCACTATGGAAGTAGATTGTCCAATCTTCCTTCTGAGGAGTGGCTGGTGGGTTGGAACTGCCAGCCTTCTGGTTAGAGGTCAAATGTCTTAAGCACTATGCCACCAGAACTCACATCTAAAACACAGAAGTATTTAATTCTTAGATGATTGAATAAGTTGGGATTTGATCATTTAGTGTATATTGCACTCACATATCACTGAGAGGCAACATTATATGGTGGTTAAGTACATAGGCTGGGCCCAGAAAGCCTGGGTTTAAATCTTAGTTTTGTTATTTACCCATGTAAATCTAGTCAAGTTCCTTAACCTGTATGTACTTCATTTTCCTTAATCATAAAATGTAATAATAGTGTCCCACTTCATAAGGTTATTATAATGACCAAATGAGTTAATATATGAAAATCAACTAAGAGCCTGGCACACAGAAAGCATTCTGTACATGTTAGCTATTATTACCATGTTAAAATAGCTTTATTATTTGTTTAATCTCCTATCTTTATTCTCCTTCTGGCAAAACTTTATTGATATCTATGAATACTGAAAATACCAGTAAAGAACAGAGGAAAGTGAAGGCAAAGACTAATAATTAAAGAGCAAGAATAAACACTTTATATATTCCCAAGTCCCCTGAAATTTTATCACATCCTAGAGTCCCGGTACCATAGTGGCTAAAGCACTTGACTGCTAACCAGAAGGCTGGAGGTTCAAACCCACCAGCCACTCCTCGGAAAGAAGGTTGGGCAATCCTACTTCCGTAGTGACACTGCCTCGGAAAGCCAAGGAGGGGTCGCTATGAGTCGGGGTCGACTTGATGGCACATAACAACAACAGAGTCCAAATGAATTGAAGCAGTTTTAAGAAGCTCCTTCATAGAACATGGTGCAATCCTCATTAGCTCAGGAATTTGACAATGAAAGCTATCCTCTCACAATTGAGAAATAGAACTAGAGGGCAGGTATGCTGTCTAATACCTTTGTTTCAATTCAGTTTTAAAATTTTTATTCATTTTGATGAGACTATTGTTGACAAAATATGTTTATTGTAAGCTTTCTCCTGGAGGCTATTACTTTGTTGGCACTGTTTCTTCATATAAACCTATTGCAATCCCCGTGGGGAAGCATTGTTTCTGATCCTATGTTTTATACATAGCTTAGAGGTTTACCTGTCTTAATTTCAAATTCCACTGAGCAAAGGACGTTGTTGGCAAGAGAATCAGGCAATTAAATTCCTAATTTTCTTTTTAAAGAGTATAGGTAATAGAATTAGACCTTATTTAATACATAGGATTGAAACACTTTATATAATAATTATAAGCCCATTCCTGCCCTTGTGATTCTTGAACATACCTATCAAGCTTATCATGAGAGTGTCCAGTGCTCAGCCAATTTAGATTAAATGAAAGAGTTTATATGGCGACTAGTTGCCATCCTTGAATAGGGTCAGAATTGGTCTTGCTTCACTTAGACCAGTATGTATTCTGTCTATAGTGACTTGGAGATAGCTCCTTGTCCTTTGAGCTGTACTACTATTACTACTCACTGCCATCGAGTTGAGTCCGACTCATAGCCACCTCTCCTTGAGTTTCTGAGGCAGTATTTCTAAGGAAATAGATCTCTACCAGTTGTTTCTAGATTATACATCTGGCTTCTGTTTCCAGTTTGGTTTCACTCAGATTTCCTAATGACACTGGAAACTGTAACAGAAACCCAACCCAAAGAGATAGGACTCTGGCATACAAGTTAACCCTCATTGGCATTTACTTTGAAGACTAGACCTCAACGCAAAAGTAGTTTTTCTTTTTCATTTATTGGTTTTTATTTTGTTTTATCTTTTTCTAAGAAATACACAGTCATGGTACCAAAAAGATTTGGTTGATGTTCATCCATTTGAGGAAGAAGCATATGATCAAGAACCAATGGTATTGAAGGAAGAAGTCCAAGTTACATTAAAGTCATTGTCAAAACTAAAGTTCCAGGACTTGACAGAATGTCAATTGAGATATTCAACAAATGTATGTAATGTTGGAAGTGTTCAATAATCTATGCCAAGAAATTTGGAAGAAATCTACCTTGCCAAGCAACTGAAAGAGATCCATATACAAGTCCATACCAAAGAAAGCTGATTCAATAGAATGGAGAAATTATCAAATAATATCATTAATATCACATGCAAGTAAAATTTCCCAGAAATTAATACAAAAATGCTGCACCAGGATATGAACAGAGAACTGTCAGAAATCCTAACCAGATTCAGAAGAGAATGAGGACAAGGGATATCATTGCTGATGTCAGATACATATTGGTTGAAAACAAAGACTCCACAAAGATGTTTATCTCTGTTTTCTTGACTATGCAAAGGCATTCACCAGTGTAGATCATAACAAATTATAGATAACATAGTGAAGAATGGGAATTCCAGAACACTCAATTTTGCTCATGCAGAACCTGTATTTAGACCAACCGGAAGTTGTTTGAATACAACCAGGTAATACTGTGTGGTTTAAAATCAGGAAAAGTGTATCAGTGTTGTATCTTGTCATCATATTTATTCAATCCATATGCTCAGCAAATAATCTGAGAAACTGGGTTATATGAAGAAAAATATAGCATTAGGATTGGAAGAAGACTCATTAACAACCTGCAATATGCATATGACACAATCTTTCTTGAGGAAAGTGAAGAGGACTAGAAACACTTCCAGATGAAGATCAAAAGCTACATCCTTCAGTATACATTGTTGTTATGTTGTTATTTGCCATCGAGTAGACCCCAACTCATAGCGACCCCTCCTTGGGTTTCTGAGGCAGTATCATTACGGAAGTAGGAATGCCCAACCTCAATATAAAGAAAAAAAAAAAAAATCCTCACAACAAGTTCAATAAACAACATAATGATAAATGGATACAATACTGAAGGTGACAAGTTTCTCATTTTATTTGGATCTAAAATCAACACCCATGGAAGCAGCAGTCATGAAATCAAAACATATTACACTGGGAAAATCTGGTGCAAAAAACCTCTTTAAAATGTCAAAAGGCAAAGTTCTGGCAAGATGGCAGACTAGGCAGAAAGACTGCACAGATCCTCTTCAACAAAGAAAAGGGAAACCAATTAAAACAGACACAGAAGATAATCCCGGACCCCTGAGCCTTGACGGGAAGGATATAGAGGTGGACTAAACCCCAACTAGCAGAAGAATTTGTGTGAAAATACCAAAAAAGGAGACATATGGAGCTGTGGTCTGGCAGTGGTCGTGAGCGATCCTGATGGCACAGATAGCTTGGAGATTCCAGAGTGGTGGTAGGACTTGAGAATTAACCTAAAAAACACCATCTAGCCAGGGACTTCATGGAGGACTGTGCACAGTGGCTGGGGAACAAACAGAGAAGGTGAAGAGAAAGGTGGGCTGAGCTATGGACTTTTGCCAGTCCAGAGGGTACCGCCATTTTGTAGGTTTAAAAAGTGGCTTAACTATTTTGGATATTTAAAGAGACAGTGCTCTCGCAGATTCCTGGGGCTTAAGAACATGTTCTGCTTTCCAGCAACCCAAAGACACTCAGGACCTGCAAGACTGACAAGTTATTTGAAGGTTATTTGATTGTAATTTGTGTCTGATTCAGTGGGAGACAACAACAGTCCCCATAAGACACAACTACACCCACACCTCCTGCAACTTCACTTACTGAGTGACAGCTACTACCTCCTTCTCCACCAATGGGCCAATGATAAAAAACCACCAAGAAGAGCCTGAATCA
>NW_006921640.1:13910210-13911368 GCF_000298275.1 Orycteropus afer afer | reverse complement strand
CAGCTCTTTCCCAGTCCTATTTTGCGAGCCTTTTAGCCTAAAAGGACTATTCCTAAAGGTGCGTGGTAATGTACCAAACAGTGTTTCTTTGCTATTCATAAGGTTTTCCCTGGCCAATTCTTTCAGAAGTGGATGGTGTATTCCTTCTTCCTAGTCTGTCTCAGTCTATAAGCTGGGCTGTTACCTTTGCACCAGGTGCATTTCACTGGGTTTTAAACACCAGAGGCTCAGCCTCAAAACTCATATCTACATGTCACCATGGTAGGACAAACTGACAGACAAGTTTGTCTTGCTGCTGGAGACCTCTCATATCACCCCCACCTGGGTCCCTGTGGCTGACTGTTCCTCTGTCTGTCTTCCTGGCTTTTAATCCCCTTTCTCCTGCTCTTCTGGCCGGCTGCTTTGGGCGTCCCTGGATTGTCACTACTCACCTGTATCCCTGGGGCTTACTAAACACACTATACAATAGCCAAAAATGGAAACAACCTAGGTGTCCATCAACTGAGGAATGGATAACCAAACTGTGGTACATACACACAATGTAATATTTTGCAATGCTAAAGAATAATGTAGAATCTGCAAAACACCGCATAACATAGATGAACTTGGAGAACATTATGCTGAGGGAAATAAGTCAATCACAAAAGGACAAATATTGTATTAGACCATCATTGTAAAAGTTAAGGAAAGGTTTATCTATAGAAGGGCATTTTCTTTGTTGGTTACCAGGGGTGGGAAGGGAGGGGAAGGAAGGCTGTTAGATAGATAGAGATAAGTATTGATTTGGGTGAAGAGAAGGGCAATGTACCACATGTGAGTGGCCAATATGGCAGCATTGAGGATGAGAAAGATATAGAAGTACATGGGAGATACAGACAACAAATATGAACCCTTTTGCACATACAGTACTGTTCTGTCAGTGAAGGCAAGCGTGGGTGTATGAGTGAATAGATGGGTGGACACGCTGAACTATTATGTATGTCTATGAAATGGGGAGGGTATCCAAGAACATACATAAGGTTGGCAGACAATGGTCATATAAGTTTATGTGAATGATCAGAATTCCCAGGTGTATAGTAGAGTTGACAAGGAGAAGGTTGTGGTCACTGCTTGGTCACAGCCAGCTACCCAGAGGGACCAACTAGTTGAACCTGAGGG
>NW_006921640.1:13904919-13909873 GCF_000298275.1 Orycteropus afer afer | reverse complement strand
GGGGGGGGACCAGGTTTGCTGGTCTGATAGAGTCTGGTGGAACCACTGAGACTATGGCCCCTAGCTTCCTTTCAGGTCTGGAATTGAACCCACACCTGTGGTTTCCTGCCAAACAGAAGACGGGCATATGAGTTGAACATTTACCTGAGCTAGATACACTCTTTGGAGATAACAATCACTGAGAAAGAAGGGCTGCCTATGCACAAGGAGACAGTTTAGGGAGCAGGAGTCCATGGAGGGATGGACACTGGGAAGAAGTAACTATGGGGAGGAAGTGGGAGGGGAGCTGTTGCATTGTGGTAAACTGTGGTCAATGTCATAAGACAAAGTATATGTAAACTACTATATGGAAAGTGAATTTGCTCTGTAAATCATCATCCAAGTCACAATAATAATAATAATAATAATAAAAGACACCAACATAAAAAAAAAACAGTTAAAATTATAATGCTTCTAAGTAGCAGGCATATAGAAAACACTTAATACATGAAAAAAGTACAGAAGATAATAAAATGTATTTTATTATTTTTAAGGACAAAAAAGAAAATGTCAAAAGCCAAAGATGTCCTTTTGAGGACTAAGGTATACCTGACACAGGCCATAACATTTTCAGTTGCCTCATATGCATGTGATGGCTGGACCATGTACAAGGATCATCAAAGAAGAATTGACACCTCTGAATTATGATGCTGGTGAAGAATATTGAATATACCATGGACTGTCAGAACAGCAAACAAATCTCTCTTGGACTCAGTACAACCAGAATGTTCCTTAGAAGTTCCAAGATTTCTTCTCATGTATTTTGGACATACTTTCAGGAGGGACCAGAAGGACATCAGGCTTGGTAAAATAGAAGGTCAGTTAAACACAGGGAGACCCTCAACAGTGGCTGTAACAAATTATTGTGAAGGTAGAACAAGACCAGGCAGTGTTTTGTTCTATGATACAGAGGGTCACTATGAGTCAGAACTGACTGACTCGATGGCACCTAATAACAAAAAGCAAAATGAACAGCCAACGTTCTTCTCGATGAAGAGAAACTTAAAGTATTTGCCTAGAGAACATGAATGAGACAAGGATGATTATTATTACCACTCTTATTCAATATTGTGTTAGAAGTCCCAGGCAGAGCAATAAGGCAAGAAAAGAAGATAAAGAGTATCCAAACTGGTAAGCATCATGGACTGAATTTTGTTCCCCCAAAAGATGTTTCAACTTGGCTGGACCATGATTCCCAGTGATTTGGCAGTTACAGTTACATATAATGATGTAATGTGAAAGTTACATGATGTAATCATCCCTCATAATGCGATCTGATGTGATCAGCAAATCATTTGCAAGATAATTAAAGTCAGATGAAACACCCTTACTCAGATTATAGTCCTGATCTGATGTAAGGGGAATTTCCTCGGGGTATAACTTTCATCACCTTTTATCTCACAAGAGATAAAAGGAAACAGAAGCAAGCAGAGAGAGAGTGAGGAATATATATAGAGAGACATCACCACCACCAAGAAAGAAAAGCTGGAAGCAGATCATGTCTTTTGTACCTGTGGGTCTCTGTGCTGAGAACCTCCTAGACTCAGGGAAAGATTGATGCCAAGACACATGGATATCTCCAAGGGATGCTAGGCCCATAGATGTTGGAAGAAGATAAGGACTTCCCCCAAGAGCTGAGAGAGAGAAAGAGAGTTCCCCTAGGGCTAATGCCCTGAATTTGGATTTCTAGCATCCTAAGTTGTGAAAGAATGAATTTCTGTTTGTTAAAGCCAACCATGTCTGATATTTCTGTTCTAACATTACTAGATAACTAAAACAGTGAGAGAGAAGTAAAACTACCCCTATTCGCAAATGACATGATCTTATACATAGAAAACCCCAAAGATTACACAAGAAAGTTACTGAAACTAATAGAAGGGTTCAGAAAAATGACAGGGTATAAGATCAAATACAAAAATCAGTTGAGATCTTCTACAGTAACAAGAACTCCAAAAAAGGAAATCAAGAATATAATACCATTTACAATGGGCCATCAAATGATAAAATATCTAGGAGTAAATTTAATCTTGAATGCAAAAGATTTATACAAGAAAATCTACAAAAACAGTACTGCAAGAAATCAAGAGACCTACATAAATGTGAAAACATTCCATGCTCATGGACAGGAAGACTTTATCAACATAAAAGTTCAAGATTACCCCAAGCCATCTGTAGATGTAATGCAATCCCATTCTAAATCCCAACAACATTCTTTTACAAAATGGAAAAAACTAATCTCCAACTCTATACAGAAAGGAAAGAGGCCCTCTGTAGTTAAAACAATATTGAAGAAGAACAAAGTAAGAGGCCTCACACTTCCCTATCATGTAACATACTGTACAGCCACAATAATCAAACCAGCCTGATACTGACACAGTGATAGACATGTAGACCAATGGAACAGAAATGAGAACCCAGAAGTAAATCTGTTCATCTATGGACAACTTTGACAAAGGGTTAAAGTCTAACGAATAGGGAAGAGATAGTCTCCTTAACAAATAGTGCTAGCAAAATTGAAATGAATTTGCAGAAAAAAGAAACAGGATCTATATCTCATGCCATACACAAAAACTAACTCAAAATGTATCAAAGAATCAAATCCTAAAACTATAAAGTTCCTGAAAAAGAACATAAGGACAAGTATAAAACCAAACTCAATTGCCTTCAAGTTAATTGTGACTCATAGCAACCCCTCCTTGGGTTTCTGAGGCAGTATCTCTACAGAAGCAGATTGCTCACATTTCCTTCCAAGGAGTGGCTGGTGTGTTTAAACTTCTAGACATCTGGTTAGCAGTCAAGTGCCTTAGGCACTACACCACCAGAACTTCTAGGGCAAATCTAGGATAATATCCTAGGTATTTATGCACAAATATCCTATCAAACACACACACAAAAAATGCATGGACAAGAGAAGATGAACTAGATATCTGGGATTGCCTGAAAATCAAATACTTATACTCATCAAAAGATTTTAGAAAAAGAGTAAAAAGAGAATCTACCTACTGGGGGGTGGGAGGCAAAACTATAACGATGTATCTGAAAATGGTCTGATCTCTAAAATATATATAAAATGTCAACAACTCAACAACAAAGAGACAAACGATACAATAAAAAAGTGGGCAAAGGACATGAACAAACACTTACCAAAGAGGACTTCTGGCAGATTAACAATACTTGAAATGATGATCAGGATTATTAGCGATTAGAAATCTAAGGTATTTGAAAGGACAAGCAATATACCAAAAGCAGGTCACTATATTACTAAGGAAAAGAACACATGGAGAGATCAAAAGAGGTACAGGCAACAAAGGTAAATACTATTACACACACAATATTGCATTATCAATAATAACAAACATTAATCTATGGGTGGATACATAGGTAGATAAGAAAGAAGATCAGATATGGATAAGATAAAAGAAATACACCCATGACCACATATAGATTTGGCACGTGACATTTCTTCATATGTATTTGTATGTGCTATAAAAATGTCCATATAGATAACAGAACTAACAGGGGCCAAAGTTATGATTACTTCTTAGCTACAACTAAATGCTGAGGGAGTAAGTCACTGAGCCTGTAGGTTTGGGACCATGGTTGTGGGGTACATCAATGTCAATTAGCGTAAGAATATACAGAAACATTGTTCTTCATTCTAGTTTGGTGAGTAGCAACTGGGGTTGTTAAAGCTTTCTAGTTGCCATCTAATATGCATCTATTGGTCTTTCCTTGTATGGAGCAAAGGAGAGTGAAGAAAATAAAAGACACATGGAAACAATTAGTCCAAGGGAGTAGTGGACCATGGAAACCTCAGCCTATATGACCCTGAGACCAGAACTAGCTGTTGATTGGCTACCACTACCAACCACTCAGAAAGGGATCAAAATTGGAGATTCTGGATAGAGTGGGAAAAAAATGTGGAAAAAACCTCAAAATCATAAGAAAGATCTGGATAACTGGTTTGAGAGAGTCTGGTGAAACCTATGAGACTATGGCTCCTAGTCACTTTTTGAACCCGGAACTGAACTCACTCCTGTGGCTTAACTTTCAGTCAAACAATAGACAGACCTATGAGGTGTACACTTATACCAGGGAGGTGCACTCCTTAGAACCATCAACCATAGGAGATCAGAAGGCCAGTATTTGTGTAGGAAGAAAGCACAAAAGGCAAGAATGCATAGAAAAGAGCTCTCCCTCTGCTGACTTCCAGTAAGATGGAGGAATGGACAGACAAGTGACACAGACTTTCTTCAACAAAGAAAAGAAAAACCAATTGACAGAGATACAGAAGATAATCTTGGAACCCTGAGCTTTGAAAGGGACTATACAGAAGTAAATTAGGCACCAACTAGTGGAAAAACCTGAACGAAAACAGGACCTAAGAACAGAGTCTGTTTGCCAGGGTTGGCAAGGACATACAAGAGGCTGACAAAGGAAAGGAGACAGGTGGTAAGTGTATAAGTGCTGTCAACTAGTGAATAGAGGAGCACAGCATAGTACTCTGCCTGTATAGATAACATACAAAGAAAACAAAAATTGTAGACAAGTCACTCCAACATATATTCACCAATTAAATATAAACACAAATACGTCATGATGCCTCGGAGACAACAGAGCATCACTGTCCACACAAAGAAGAAAGATAAAGCAGGAGAAACAAGGGACGAGGATACAGACCCAAAACACATCCCTGAGGAAGGCACAGCATTGGAACTCCCTGATAAGGAATTCAAAAGAATTATATTTAGATATCTTCAAATGATTGAGAGACAAACCAAGGAAAACACAGACAAAACCCTAGAAGAATTTTGGAAGAAAATACAAGAACAAAATGACAATGTAAATGAAAAATTAGAAATGATTCTAAATCTACAGATAGAAATCCAGAAGATTAATACTAAATTGTCAGAAA
>NW_006921640.1:13902456-13904019 GCF_000298275.1 Orycteropus afer afer | reverse complement strand
TGATAAACCTTCACATCAAAATAAAAAAGAGGACCAGCACAAATATTTAGCAAATACTAAAAGAATAGCAATGAAGGAAGTGATAACACGATTCATAAACAAAACGTGCTCAGCATAGAAAATTATATGGAACAAAGAAAACATCACAAAAAAGCACATAACAAAAATGACCAACAAATTCATATTTGCTGATAATTACATATCTGGCAAGGGACTTATCTCTATGACTGATGGAAAACTCCAATGCCTCAGCACCAAAGGAATTAACAATCCAATTGAAAAATGGGCAGAAGACATGAATAGACACTTCACCAAGGAGGATATTCCAGGTTGTCTGCTAATACATGAAAAGATGCTCACAATCATTGGCCATCAGAGAGATGTAAATCAAAACAACAATGAGATATACAGTCTCACCCCAGCACTGATGGCAAGGTTCAATGAGACAAAAAATAACAAATGTTGCTAGGAATGTGGAGAGATTGGGACCCTCCTACACTGTTTGTGTGACTGTGAAGTGGCACAACCACTGTGGAAAACAATATGGCGATTCCTTAGAAAGCTGGAATTGGAGATACCATTTGACCCAGCAATCCCATTACTAGGTATATATCCTAGAGAGGTGAGAGCCAGGATAGGAACAGATACATGTACGCTCATGTTCATCACAGCACTATTTACAATAGCAAAAAGATGGAAACAACCTATATGTCCATCACCAGAAGAGAGGATGACCAAACTATGGTACATACATATACTGAAATGCTATGCAGCACTAAAGAATAATGTAGAGTCTGCAAAACACCGCATAATATGGATGAACTTGGAGGACTTATGCTGTGGGAAATAAATCAATCACAGAAGGACAAATATAGTATTAGTTTGTTGTTGTGGAGGGTCAAGGAAAGGTTTATATATGAAGAGAAACTTTCCTTGTGGGTTGCTAGGGGTGAGAGGGGAGAGGAGGGGAGGGAACACTGCAAAAAAAAAAAAAAAATACATTGACTCGTGTCACTTTAGTTTTGTGTATTTCACTGTACATAAATTATATTTCAATAAAATACATTAAAAACAGGAAAAGAAAAGAAAGCATAAAAAAGAAGGACACAGGGAAAAGGAGGAAATGGGAAGAGACCTGTTGCATGGAGATTACAGTCAATGTAAGGACAAAATGTGTATGAACTGTTGAATGGTAAACTAATTTTTTCTGTAAACTTTCTTTGTAAACCCAAATCACAATAAAAAACTAACTAATAAAAACTGACCCATTGTCAATGAGTTGATTCTGACTCATAGTGGCCCTATAGGACAGAGTAGAACTGACTGACCCACAGTGTTTCTAAGGCTATAAATCTTTATGGAAGCAGTTTGCTACATCTTTCTCCTGTGGAGCAGCTAGTGGTTTCGAATCACTGATCTTTTGGTTAACAGCTGAGTGCTTTAACCACCTCACCACCAGCTTCTTTCATTGTTGTTGTTGTTATGTGCCGTTGAGTCGGCCCCGACTCATAGTGACCCCTCCTTGGGTTTCCGAGGCAGTATCACTACGGAAGTAGGATTGCC
>NW_006921640.1:13901490-13902356 GCF_000298275.1 Orycteropus afer afer | reverse complement strand
GAGGAGTGGCTGGTGGGTTTGAACCGCCAGCCTTCTGGTTAGCAGTCAAGTGCTTTAGCCACTATGCTACCAGAGACTCGACGGCACATAACAACAAGAAGCTTCTTTCATTAGAGAGATGCAAATCAAAACTACAACGAAGATAACATCTCACTCCTGAAAATACGGCACTAATAATAGGAAAAAAAAAATGCTTGTGATGTTTTAGGGAGATTAAAATTCTTATACACTACTGGCAGGATTGTCAAGTGATATAACAACTGTGGAAAATGGTAGGACACGTCCTCAAAAAGTTAGTAATAGAAACACTTTTCTGATGTACTAATCTGTCTTAGTAGTGTTACGACAGTGTTTAGGGGCAATGTTTCATTCTGCTCTGCATGGGGTCGCTATGAGTCGGAGCCGACTCGACGGCACCTAACAACAACAATCTGTCTCCTAAATATATACATTAGAGATACAAGAGTAGTGACATGCACATCCATGTTCATCACAGCATTATTCACAATAGCAGAAAGGTAGAAACAATCTTAGTGCCCCCCCCAATGGAAAAATGGATAAACAAATTGTGTTACATATACACAACTTGATCATGAAGACTGAGAGGTACACAGAAATGAAGACACTGAAAGGTACACAAGAATAAAGGTAACTGAGGTAAATACACTCCTTGGAGAGAACAATCATGGGAGAAAGAAGGGCTGCTTATGCACAGGGAGACAGCTCAGGGGGCAGGAGGGCAAGGAGGGATGGACGGGGAAGAGGTGGAAGGGGAGGAAGTGGGAGGGGAGCTGTTGCATTGGGATAAATTGTAGTCAATGTCATGAGACAAAGTGTATGTGAACTGCTGTATGGAAAGTGAATTT
>NW_006921640.1:13888317-13901215 GCF_000298275.1 Orycteropus afer afer | reverse complement strand
ATTGCCCAACCTTCCTTCCGAGGAGTAGCTGGTGGGTTTGAACCGCCAGCCGTCTGGTTAGCAGGCAAGTGTCTTAGCCACTATGCTACCAGAGCTCCTGGTAACATGTACAATTTTGCAACAATAATAACAAACAAAAACAAAATATTACGTAATGAATAGTCAGTAACTACAACCCCCCCAAAATGGGTCTCAGACCCATTCTTGTTTAGCTGCCCTTGTAAGAAATTACAAGCCTTCTCTCTTCCTGTCACATAGTAACCACCTCTCCAGTCAGGTATTAACCTGTCCTTAGAGCTGCGGGCAATCAAGTTCCTGGCCAGCAGTGTTTTTATCAAAGCAAACACAACCAGTTCAAAAAGTGCTGCCTGGGACGCCCTCCCAGTGGCCAGACATCACTGAGTCTGACACTGATAATGTAGCCTTCCAGTCCCAGTCACATGGACCCTGTCCCCAACTCTTCAGACTCAGGTATGAATAAATATTGTCCCGAGAAATAGGCAGATTTAGCAGACATCTTGAATTAATTCCAGCTCCACTCCCTGGCAAGCCTGAACTGCTTGTTGTTGTTGTTATGTGCCGTCGAGTTGGCCCAACTCATAGTGACCCCTCCTTGGGTTTCTGAGGCAGTATCACTGCCTTCTGGTTAGCAGTCAAGTGCTTTTAGCCACTATGCTACCAGAGCCTGAACTGCTAGCAGAGACTATAAACCTTCTTCTCTCTTGTCCATTGTCTTGTAAATCCTGTTTCTCTTGATCCTCTTTTCTTCTTATTAAAGCTCATGCTGGTCACTACATCTCCAGGCAGATTCTTTAGTTTCTCTGAATCTACTCAAGGCAGAGCTTAAGCTCCCTGGGAAATTCCCACTACAGATATGTAAATACGTATGGTATATGGATATGGGAGGGCATATGGGAGTACATGCACATGCATATGTATTTGTGGGCATACATATATGCATGTTTGTAGGTGATACATATACATTCATATGTGTTATCACCTCGGAAACCCAAGGAAGGGTGGCTATGAGTCGAGTCTGACTCGACAGCACATAACAACAACAACATATAATAAAGCCCATGGGGGCACAGTTATGGATACTTCCTAGACATAACTAGGAATCTATTTCATACATTTGAAGGCTCAGGACTATAGTCTTGTGGGATGACTAGTTCAGTTGTCATAACTTAGTTCATAAAGATAATGTTATACATCCTAGTTTGGGGCCTTGAAAGCTTGTGAACAGCCCTCTAAGCCACAACAATAGGTCTCCTCCCAACTGAAGCAAAGGAGAATGAAGGAAACCAAAGAAGACATTAGTCCACAGGACTAATGGCCAACATGAACCACAACCTCTTCTAGCCTGAGGCCAGAAGAACTAGACCATGCCTGGCTACCATTATCTACAGTTTTGACCAGGAACACAATAGAAGGTCCCAGTTAGAATCGGAGAAAAATGTAGAACAAAATTCAAATTCATTTAAAAAAAAAGACCAGACTTACTGGACTAACAGAGACTAAAGGAACCCCTGAGACTACTGCCCTAAGGTATCCTTTTAACCTGGAACTGAAGCCAATCATGGAGGTTCACCTTTCAGCCAAAAAATAGATTGGCCTATAAAATAAAAAATAACATCCATGAGGAACACACTCCTTTAAACAATCAACTAAACAAACAAACAAAAAACACAACCTCACAGCCATTGAGTTGATTTCGACTCATAGTAACCCCTCCTTGGGTTTCCGAGGCAGTAAATCTTTACAGAAGTAGATTGCCCAGTCTTTCTTCTGAGGAGTGGCTAGTGGGTTTGAACCACTCAGCTTCTGGTTAGCAGTCAAAAGCCTTAGGCGCTACACCACCAGAGCTCCTACCCAAGACCAAACTATCAACATTTATACAAAAGCAAAGATGAGAAGGCAAGAAGGGTCAGGGAGACTGGATGGATGGAAAGAGGTAGGCAAAATGGAAATGATGAGATTGTTGACACATTATGGGGTTTATAACCAATGTCATAAAACAATTTGTGTATGTGAAGTAAGTGACTCCATTTTGTAACTCTATTTTTGTAATGTCCAGCTATGGCTGGCAATATCTTGGTAAAACTCCATTTTATGTGGCTGAAGTAACCGTCTCATTCTGCCCCCACTCCCGGTGAGTTAGGGGGTGCCCCCCTTTTTTCTCTCCTAGGCAGCTGAATCACCCCTCAATGAACACCTGTGCTAGAACACTTACTCTGAGTCCTTGAAACTGCAGCTTCTGCTTCTGTATTATCGCTTGCTTGCCTGCTTGTGTTTAAGCTTTATAAAGCCTGCCTAAAATCAGGCCCGTTACTGCAGCATAGGAGGGCGCTTCAGCTCCCTGCAGTCGACAAGCCTAAATAAAACTCCTTTACTCAAAAGGGACATTATAGTGGCTATTATTTTAAATCGAACCCATAACCTATGAACTGTTGAATGGGCATATAAATTTGCTGTGTAAACTTTCCCCAAAAACACAATAAAATTTAAAAAAAGAAAAAAAATACAACCTAGGAAACTCTATGAGGCAGTTTTACTCTAACCAGTAAGGTCACTATGAGTCAGAGTCAGACCACACACAATAACAACAACATACCTGTGGATGTAGGATTTTCTTTCCTTTGGAACAGGTTTCTTTGTTATGTTAATGAGTCAGTATCAGTGTAAGGTGTTATGTAATGAGTCAATATCAGCATAAGGTATGTTTTAAACCAATCTTTTTGACATGTAAAATGGGCACATTAGGCACATAAGAAAGAAATTCTAAATGCACTTTATACCTATTGTAAAATAATTACTTCAAACTCATAAACATGATGGTACCACTCTGGCTCAGAAATGTTAATATCTCTCAGTTGCCTGGGAAATGAAGTCAAAGCCCCTGAGCTTGACCTTCATAACTGGTTGCAAGCTATCCTGCCTATTGTATTTCTTGTTCCTTCCTTCTCCTATACTGTACTCTAACTAGACTGAATTTCCCAACATTTGCTGTGCATAGTCTTCTTATTTATATTTTGCTTCCTTTGTTTAAATATTTCCTCCAAGATTTTCTTCCCTCCCATTTTCAGAAACTTAATTCCATTTATTCTATAATGTTCAATTCAAATGCCACCTCTTCTGTGATTTTTTAATTTCCTGATTCCTTCCACATATAATTTCCTCTCCTTTCCAAGGCCATCACTTTATTTTTGTACATCTTATATGCATTTATCAATTTTTACCTTATATTGAAAAGCTAATTTGCATAAAAATAATAAAATGTAAATAGAAAGTATGAATTTGAATAAAAAACCTTTACCATTTACTTGTTTGCTGTAGTTAGGTGCCATTGACTCATAGTGATGCCATGTGGCAAAGTGGAACTACCGCATAAGGCTTTCTAGGCTGTAATCTTTAGAGGAGCAATTGCCAGGTCTTTTTCTTGCAGAGCGGCTGGGTGGGTTTGAACTGTTAACCTTTCATTTAGCAGCTGAGCACATAATCATTGTACCACCAGAGCTTGCCATTTGCTAGCTGTGTGATTTGAGGCAATTTACTTAACTTGGGACTCAGTTTCTTCTTTTGTTAAGATATGGGAAACAAGTTATTCCTGGACTCACCACAATGTAATCTTTAGTATAAAATAAAATCTGTCCAGTTCTCTAGGGAGCCTTGGAAGCCAAATAAAAGACTCCTTACTATGTGACCCTTAAGGCCATTTCCAGTTTCATAAACTTTCCCAAAACTTCACTGCCATCGAGTCAATTAGATTCATAGTGACCCCTCCTTGGGTTTCTGAGGTGGTATGTCTACAGAAGTAGATTGCTTAATCTCCCTTCTGAGGTGTGGCTGGTGAGTTTGAGCCACCAGCCTCTGGTTAGCTGTCAAATAATTACGCCACCAGAGCTCCCATCTTACATATAGAACTAGGCAAACTGAAAATAGATTAAGAATCACCAAAGATATGGAATGAATATTTACATCAAGTGGAGCGACTAATTGTGGGAGAACAGAAAGGCAGTGTTTGCACAGGGACACAGTTTTGGGGGTGGGAGTGCACGGGAGGGAAGGACACCAGAAAGAGGTAACTACAGGGAGGAAGTGGGAGGAGAGCTGCTATCTTGTGGAGAATTGCAATCAATGTCATGAAACAAATTGTGTATGAACTGTTATAAGAAAAATGAATTTGCTCTGTAAACTTTCACTCAAATCACAATAAAAATTAAAAAAAAAGAATGGCCAAAGATGCTATATTTAGTGATAAGACCTAAACCCAAGTGTCATATCTCAAAGGTCAAGATTCTAATAACTTGACAGCTCCTCAAATCATGGCTGAAATAGTGAAAGCAATTCTAGTGATCACCTAGTTCAAGCATGTCATTTCACAGATGAGTGCCCCTAAGTGCTAAAATTCTTTTCCCCACCTTGTATAGTGGGATAGCTACGACTGGAAACCAGCCTTCCTCATCTCTCATTGCTTACCTCTGTAAGTCGGTTGCTTGGCAACCATGAGTTTTTTTTCAACCACTTAAGTTTTAAGTGCATTTTATAAAATTTCTCTGCTTGACATACTTGAATGATGGTGGACTTTGGTAGCAAGAAAGAACAAGCCTGGAAATGGCCAGTTTATGAGCTGAGGTCAGTTAACTTGATCAGTTTCTCCAACTGGAAAATGGGACTGTCTTGGCTGATGAGAATAATGAGCAGGATAATGGTATTCCAGTGTGGCACTTAGAGTTCACACATGCCCTGTGAAGGCGGACTGACACATCTACATCTCCCTGAAGGACAGATGAGTCAGCCTCAGTGAGTGAATATTAACCACATATGTCTTTTTAAAATACAGATATTTTCCATAAAAATTCAATTTATCGACAGTATTTGTCTTAATAGAAATTTCTCTTAACAGAAATTTCTCTGGAAACATCCACATTTCTTCTGATTTATATATCAACTTAAAGAAGTATAAAAGTCTTTCTTTCTGTCCTGATTTATCACCTTTCCCTGGAAAATTGCCCCTGAGGCCGCCTGGGTCCCCCTGCCAAACACTGATACTCTCGTCTTCTTCTGCCACTTCATCGAGGCAGAAAGTGGGAATTGAAGCTGATATCTATAACTGGATTCAGCATTGCTGCTCATATTTCTCTGCAATGCACCACAGAAGTCTCTTACAAACAGAACCAGCCTTAATCCTGGGAGTGTTTTCTTTTCTGTATTTCATAATTTATGTATTTCCATTTTAGATATCCAATCAAATATTTAGGAGGCTTCTGTTTATTGTTTCTCAAAAGCTTGGATGTGATTAGCAAGTTGTAACCAATTGCTCTCCTGACTACTCTTTTATCCCACAAAAAAACTCTGAATGTAGTTACTTCATCAAATTGTGATTATTTAATATTGATCAAACCCCCCCCAGTGATAATGAACCTGTTATGTTAGAGGTGATACAAAAGATATGACTCACTGCTGAAACATAGTTTGAAAGTTGTCAAGAATCATACAAACTTTATTAAGAATAAATTAAATTATTTGTAACAAATTATGTTAATATCACAATTACTATAATTTACTTTGATATATTTGATATATTATTTGCAAAACAAATATTTTTCCTAAAGCATCTACAATGATCCTACGAGATAGATAATTGTAGGCATTACTTCCCATAAGAGAAACTGATATTCAGAGACTTGTGACTTGCCAAAGAGCATTTAGGGGAAAAGTTGGGCCTTAGATCTATTCTGCTCTTTGCCAAGTGTCAATAAATTATGTTTATTGAATTATCTACCCTCTTCCCTGCTTGGTAGAATAAAATGATAAACTTATCTAATACTAATACTCAAATATCTAATACTTTTGGAAGAAATGTTCTATTTCCTATTTCATTATTATCACCAAGAAGCCCTGGTGGCTCAGTAGTTAATTATTCAACTGCTAGTCAAAAAAGTCTGCTCCATGGGAGAAAGATGAGGCAGTCTGCTTCCATAAAGATCACAGCCTTTGAAACCCTGTGGGCCAGTTCTACCTTGTCCTATAGGGTCATTATGAGTCAGAATTGACTTGACAGCAACAGGCTTTTTATTATTATTATTACTGTTATTATTATTATTATTATCCTCATTTTATAGATGCGGAAACTCAGGAAAAGATGCGTTGAGTAACCTGCCAAATTACGCAGTTAAAAGATGGGAAAAACATGAAATGAAGAAAAGACTAAAATAGATGTCAGAGGAGACTCTAAAACTTGCTCTTAAATGGAGAGTAGCTAAAACAAATGGAAGAAATGACAAGATGAAAGAGATGAGCAGAAAATTTTAAAGAGTAGCTCAAGAAGACAAAATCAGTTATTATAATGAAATGCACAAAGACCTGGAGTTAGACAACTAAAAGGGAAGAACACACAGCATTTCTCAAGCTCAAAGAACAGAAGAAAAAAATCAAGCCTTGAGTTGGAATATTGAAAGATGCTATGCGCAAAATATTGACTGATCCAGGAAACATCAAAAGAAGATGGAAGGAAAGTGACAGAGTCACTGTACCAAAATAATTGGTCGATGTTCACCCATTTCAGGAGGTGGCATATGATCAAGAAGCAATGGTATGAAGGAAGAAATTGAAGCTGCACTAAAGGAATTGGTGAAGAACAAGAATCTAGGAATTGACAGAATGCACATTGAGATGTTTCAACAAATGTATGTCACGCTGGAGGTACCTACTCATCTATGTCAAGAAATTTGGAAAACAGCCACCTAGCCAGCTGATTGGAAAAGATCCATATTTGTACCCATTCCAAAGAAAGGTGATAATATAGAATGTGGAAATTATTAAACAATATCATTAATATCACATGCAAGTAAAATCTTGCTGAAGATAATAAAAAATAGTTGCAGAAGCATATTGACAGGGAACTTCCATAAATGCAAGCTGGATTCAGAAGAGAACATGGAATGAGGAATACTGTTGCTGATGTCAGAAGGATCTTGGCTAAAAGCAAAGAATACCAGAAAGATGTTTATTTGTGTTTTATTGGCTATGCAAAGGGATTCACCTGTGTGGACCTTAACAAATTATAGATAACATTGAGAAGAATGGGAATTCCTTAACATTTATTTGTGCTCATGAGGAACTCTGGTAGCGTAGTGCCTAAGTCACTTGACTGCTACTCAGAAGGCTGATGGTTCAAACCCACCAGCCACTTCAGATGGAAGGTTGGGCAATCTACTTCTGTAGTGATGTTGTTGTTATGTGCCATCGAGTCGACCCGACTCATAGTGACCCCTCCTTGGGTTTCCAAGGCAGAATCAGTATGGAAGTAGATTGCCCCATCTTCCTTCCGAGGAGTGGCTGGTGGGTTTGAACTGCCAACATTTTGGTTAGCTGTCAGTCAAGTGCTTAGGCACTGTGCTACCAGAGCTCCTAGTGATACCACCTTGGAAATCCAAGAAGGGGTTGCTATGAGTTGGGTCCAACTGGATGGCACATAACAATAATAACAACAGGAAGACATACATAGACCAGGAGGCTGTCATTCAAACAGAACAAACTGCATGGTTTAAAATTAGGAAGGGAGTGAGTCAGAGCTGTATCTTTCATCATACTTATTCAATCTATGTGCTGAGCAAATAATCTGAGAAGCTGGACTATATGAAGAACAGGGCATGAGGATTGGAGGAAGACTCAGTAACAACCTGTGATATGCAGACAATACAATTTTGCTTGCTGAAAGCGAAGATGACTTGAAGGACTTATTGATGAAGGTTCAAGAGTACAATCTGCAGTATGGATTGCACCTCAACATGAAGAAAATTAAAATCCTCACAACAGGACCAATAAGCAGAATCATGATAAATGGATAGAAAGTTAAGGTTGTCAAAGATTTCATATTATTTTAATCCACAATCAACACCAACAGAAGCAGCAGTCAAGAAATCAGATGACATACTGCACTGGACAAATCTGCTGCAAAAGACCTCCTGAAAGTGGTGAAGAGCAAAGATATCTCTTTGAAGACTAAGGTGTGCCTAACCCAAGCCATGGTGTTTTCATTCACTTCATATGCATGTGAAAGCTGGACAATAAATAAGGCAGACTGAAGAAGAATTGATGCTTTTGAGTTGTGGTGCTGGCAAAGAATACTGAAAGTACCATGGACTATCAGAAGAAGGAACAAATTTGTCCTGGAAGAAGTGCTGTGGCAATGCTCCTCAGAAGGGAGAATGGCCAGACTTCATCACACCTACTTTGGCCATGTCAGAAGGGACCATTCCCTGGGAAGGATATTACGCTTGGTTAAAGTGTTTGTTGTTGTTATGTGCTGTAGAGTTGGACCCAACTCATAGCGACCCCTCCTTGGGTTTCCAAGGTGGTATCGCTATGGAAGTGGATTGCCCAACTTTCCTTCCAAGGAGTGGATGGCAGGTTTGAACTGTCAGCCTTCTGGTTAGCAGTCAAGTACCTTAGGCACTACTCTACCAGAGCTAGGGGGAGGCCCTTAATGAGGTGGACTGACACAGTGGCTGCAATCATGGGCTCAGGTATAGCAAGGATTGTGAGGCTGATGCAGGACCAGGCAGTGTTTTCTTTTGTTGTACACTGGGTCACTATGAGTCAGAGCCAACTTGACAGCACCTAACAACAACAACAAGGGATGGAGTGAAAAATCAAACCTAGGCCAGCTGGTGTCTTAGGAGACACCACACTCCAGGGTCCAATGTTTGCCCAGGTCATTTCTGTTTTATGCCTGGTGTCCCAGTGTAATTATTAACATTGTGCCTTTTTTCTTTTAAAATTTTCATGTTTGAGTACAAATTATGTGGTAAGGACTTTGCAGTTGTCTGGTTGATCTAAGATTTTGATTTAGTGGAAAAACTTACATTTGTTATATACCTGACTTGAATTTGAGTTCTAGTTACTAGCTGTTTTACCTTCATTATATTATCTTAGTCTTAACTTGTGGTAGTTAAGGTTATGGGTCAGCTTGGCTGGGCTTCTGTTTGAGTGGCTGGGCAGCTGGATGTAGTTATTTCCCATGATGAGACTGGTAATCAACTCCATGGTAGAATCTACTATGAGTAGCTGAGTAGCTGACTTAGAGATTTGATCTGCTTCCAGTATATAAGAAAACGATTTGAGGAAAATCTGTAGCTTCTTGGCACATCTGGATCCTGCATTTGACCACATCATCAGTGGTTTGCCATGAGGTCTGCCTATATTGGGACTATTGAACTAGTGGCCTGCTGTGTTGCTTGATAATCTTGGGACTGTGCCATTTAAGTTGTTGACTTTGGTTTATCAGCCTCAGAAGCCAGCAGCTACCTGAGTGAAGAGATGCCTCAGCTTCAGTGAGCCAGGAACAAGAGGCAGAGCTGAAGCCCAAGGTCAAGGGGCTTTCACCCAGCCCCTAGAGCTGGCACTTTGAACTCAGACTTCTAGCCTCCTAAAGAATAAGAGAATAAAACCCTGTTTGTTAAAAACATTCATTTGTGTTATTTTCTGTTAGAATGGCACTAAAGAACTAAAACACACTTCTATCTCATGTTATTTATCTGTAAAATGAGAATAACAATATAAATCTTGCACATTTATTATAAGGATTAAATGATGTCAAAGTATTGGCTTTCAGTAAAAGTTTGTTCTCATTTTTCATTTCATGATCATTCAACACTTAACTATATGCTGTTGCATACTGGCAATAATACCTTTTCATATGTGTCCCTTTGCTTCTAAATTAGATGTCTTTATGAAGTTGTAATCAAGTGTTAAGACTTTGAATGTACCTGGCACCCAATATGCTTCTTTGTACTTGTTTTCTGTAATGTTTGTTGAGAGTGGATTTATCTATTAATTGATCTTATTGAAACATTTAAAAATCAGTAATAAAGTAATACCAGTATAGTCATATCATGGAATCAGTACTAATGCTGGAAAGTCACTAAGCCCAACCGTTCATTCAATAGAAGAGAAAACTGAGGCCCAACAAAGAACACATATTAGTCTCTCAGGCATAGGCAAGTCCATCTTGGCAGTTGTACCATTTATTTCATCTTACTGGGGCATCCTTTAGCAAGCAACTGTAAATATTTTATATGTGTGTGGTGCATTGCATCAGAAGTCTTTTCACAGATATTTTTTCTGTTTGATCCTCACATCTACACTCATCATCTCCATTTTACACGTTAGACAATAGTGCATGCCTCGTTAAGAAGATAAATAGTATAGCTGTGGCCTTAAAAAGTGAGTCAGGCTATGTGTAAGAGCTTGAAAGGTTCTTAAAGAAAGGTGCATTGTACTTTATGAAAGGTATTGAGTTGATTTAGCTACAGAGAAAGTCAATTCTAAGTCAAGGTCTGCTGAAGGACACACAAGGTTTGCAGGTATCATTACAATGTTATAGACTGATCTGCATAGGATCCTAGAACCTCTGCAACATGGAGCATAGAGGGAAAGTCAAGAAACACAGGCTGGCCTAAGAGCCCTGCTAGAAGTAACTGACCTTGCTACTGAGTTCAGCCCAGCTGCAGAGATGATCAGGCAGCATCACCATGTATAGGCCTTAATTATGACTTTTGAAGTGGTCAATAATGAGAACCACATCATGTAGGGAAACAATCATATGAGGAAGTCAAATGGGAGGCAGGGGGTCAGGATTCTTGGTAATCAACTAATCTTTTGTGGTTTTGAGACATTTCTTCATTGAGAAGAACTCAAGGTCTAGCCCTTAGAAGAAACAGAAATTATATAGCCCTGATGATGCAGTGGTTAAAGTATTTGGTTGCTAACCAAAAGGCCAGAAGTTCCAAAGCACCAGCCACTCTACAGGAGAAAGATATGGCAGTCATGGAAACCCTATGGGGCAGTTCTACTCTATCCCATAGGGTGGCTATGAGTTGGAATTGACTTGACAGCAAAAGATATTAGGTTTTTAACACTTACACATTTTGTAGTAATTTCTTACTTATTATCTATCATGCCACTAGACTGTAAGCTATATAAAGGTAAGGATATCTCAGCCTTGTTCCTGCTCCAATTCAGTACCTAGTCAGTATGTTGTAGTTGTTCAAGAAATATTGTTGCACAAATAAATGAATTAAAAACTACATAAAGCATGAGAACATTAAGCATGTAGGTTAGACTGAACATAAGAAAAAATAAACAAATAAAAAACTCCCACTTCAAAAGGGAGCTTATGAATTAGACAGAGAAAGCTCAAACATGGAATCCAGGTTGGAGTTGTATTGACTAGGCTGAAATTCTGGTTGTGATGTGGACTCACTCCCACATACAAGATTCAAGGTCAAGCTAGCAGAGAAAGACACTCCACGAGGCTAATGAATTTTAGGCCACAGCATATGACTTAATTCCAAATCTAACCAGAGAGGAGTATCTCTCTAATAATCCCTGTTCTTATTAGGGTTGGCTCAGAAAACACAAATCTAACTGTCAGTGGGACAAGCATTGGGAAGACACAAGGTTAGCTGCTCTAGGAATTTGCCCTTGCATTAGGACATTTAAAATAGACACTTCTGGCAGATTCTGTAAATTCTACATACTGGCTTTATTTTTTATTGTAATTTGATGGAAAGAAGGATATTGATTTTTAAAGTAAAAGTAAGTAATACTTGGAAAGGTTTTGATCATTTCCATTAACTTTATTAAGACTAGAACAAATCAGCCATGTATTAAGACTACAGCATTTATGCAGAGAAGACAGAGTCCTGCATTAAGTTTGTTTTGTCCTATTCTTTGTCTCTCACTAAGTCAATACAATACATTTCTTAACTATATTTCTAAAGATTTTTCTGTTTCTAACATTTTTTTAATCTTTTTTTAAATATAAAAATTCTTCTCAGAAAAGATCATTTGCTTATTTGCTTCAAAGTATATTAAAGACTTCAGGAAATACCCAAATTATTCAAAATATACTTGAACTGTTAATGATATTTTCTTCATTTCCCATATGAATATCTTTTCCAAAAGCCATATAAAGTATCATTGAAGGATAACTTAGTCTCAGTTATGAGTCATGTTAGGATTAGTGCATTAGGGATGAAGCTGAAACATGGTTAGATCAAGAGCAATGGGACTAACTGTACATTCAACTCTGTATCCTAGGATTTATCTTAAGTAGAGAAAGTGAATGAAAGAATGAATGAATTAACCGATTTAGAACAATGTGTGTGCTAATTGGCTACCCAGCAATCCAGAGAAATGGCCACAGAAGTCAAGGAAAATGACACACTGTCGGGAGTGATGACAAAGAATCAGGTCAGGACTATGAATCATGACATGAGTTCCTATAGTTTGAAAATATTGTACAACTGTACCTTGAGGAATAGCAGGTACTAGAAATAATACCTAGGTCCTAGTTAAGCAAACAGTTCAAATTAAGGCTCTTATTGTAGCATGGAAGTGAAGAGTTGAGAAGGAAGACAAGATATAACCAATTGGAACAAAGGAGGTCTGTACTTCAGAAGTCAAGGTAGCCCTGTGAGCATTCAGATGCCCAAGGTTCATCAGAGGTGAAGCAGAGCAATAGCAACAAATTTAATTCATGATTCATTAATTCAGAATTTTGTTACTCTCAATGAACTTCTTTCAGTCTTCATAAGAATTGTCTAGAAACTTAGAGAGAGGTTAAGGCACAAGTGAAAGTTTTCAGTATCCATAACTGAGCAAGAATGAGTAAAATAGGAGGTGATAGCAAGTAATTCCTGTTAAATACAAATTTTTCTTCCTCTCCATCCAAGATGAATACAGGCGTATCTTCTTTTATTGCACCTCGCTTTATTGTGCCTCATTAAAAAAAAAAAAAAAAAAAACTGCCGTCAAGTTGATTTGACTTATAGTGACCCCTCCTTGGATTTCCAAGGAGGTATCTCTATGGAAGTACATTGCCCAATCT
>NW_006921640.1:13886590-13888217 GCF_000298275.1 Orycteropus afer afer | reverse complement strand
TTGAACCACCAGCCTTCTAGTTAGCAGTCAAATGCCTTAGACTATGCCACCAGAGTTCCTGCCTCACAGATTGCAAATTTTCAAAATTGAAATTTTGTGACAATCTACTGTATTGACACCATTTTTCCAATAATGTTCTCACATTGTGCCTCTGTTTCACATTGTGGTAATTCTTAGAATATTTCAAACTTTTTCATAATGCTATTGAATACTTAATAGATAGCAATATTATGTAAATATAACTTTTATGTGCACTGGGAAACCAAAAAATTCATATGACTTGCTTTAATGTAATACTCACTTTATTGAGAGGATCTCAAACACAGCCTGCAATATATAGGTATGCTTGTAGATCTTACACAGAGGAAAAGAGAATCAGTATGGAAGATAGCAAAGGAGGTGGATCTGTACACCTGTATGAAATCCCTACAGAATTCTGTGAACTAGGTTCAGATGATCTATTTCACAGACAAGGAAACTGGAGTTCATGGAAATTAAATAACTTATCCCAAATTACAAGGCAGAAAGTGACAGAATTGGCTGCCAAACTCAGATCTTTTCCAAGATCATTGCACTTTCAGCAACCTTACGGTTCTGAGACACCAAGTCAGCCAACTGTAAAGGAGACAGAAGTCCCAGCTCTGGACATTCCTGGACTGAATTGTCCTCTTTCTATAAGTTATTGAGAAGTACAGTCATTTTCATGCCCTTATGCCCAATCTGGAGCTCTGGTGGCACAATTCCTAAGGCATTTGACTCCTAACCAGGAAGCTGGCTGTTCAAACTCACCAGCCCCTCCAGGAAAGGAAGATAGGTCTATCTACTTCCATAAAGATTTATCACCATTGGGGGTCACTATGAGTCAGAATTGACTCAATGACAGTTTATTTTATTATTATTATTTTTTAATGTCCAATGGTTAAGTGCTTGATTGATAGCCAAAAGGTCGGCAGTTAGAACCCACCAGATGCTCCATGGGAGAAAAGACCTGGCAATTTACTCCCATAAAGATTACAGCGCAGGAAACTCTACCATATAGGTTCACTGTGAGTTGGAATTGACTTGACAATATGCAACAACAACATGCCCAAGTTCTGCCTCAAATAATTATTCATATTAACCAATCTTCAGATATTTATTATACTAAACCAAAAAAAAATAATAATAAACTCACTGCCATTCAGTTGGTTCTGACTCATACCACCCTTCCTTGGGTGTCTGAGGCAGTGTCTCTATGGAGGTAGATTACCCAGTCTTCCTTCCAAGGAGTGGCTGGTGGGTTTGAACCACCAGGCTTGTAGTAGGCAGTCAAAAGCCTTATGTATGATGTGACCAGAACTCCCACTTGTTACACTAGGATCTGAAAAGGAGCTCTTATGATGCAATGGTTAAACCACTCAGCTGCTAAATGAAAGGTCAGTGGTTTGAAGCCACTAACTGCTTTTTGTAGGAGAAAGTTATGGCAGTCTGCTTCCTTCAAGATTTATAGCCTTGGAGAGGCGGGGCAAGATGGTGGACTAGGCAGAAAGATTGCACAGACCCTCTTCAACAAAGAAAAGGGAAACCAATTAACACAGACACAGAAGATAATCTTGGACCCCTGAGCCTTGAAGGAAAGGATGCAGAA
>NW_006921640.1:13870911-13877860 GCF_000298275.1 Orycteropus afer afer | reverse complement strand
AAAAAAAAAAAAAAGATTTATAGCCTTGGAAACCCTTTGGGGCAGTTCACCTCTCTGAGTCAAAATCATATCAGTAACAGTGGGTTTAGGTTCAGAGAGAGATGTAAAAAATTTTAAAAATTGACCCTCCTAAATATTGACAAAGTAGAGCTCTGGTGGCATAGTGCCTAAGGCATTTATTTGACTGCTGACCAAAAGACTGGCATGGCAGTTCAAACCCACCAGCTACTCCTCAGAAGGAAGACTGGGCAATCTACTTCCGTGGAGATACTGCCTCAGAAACCCAAGGAGGGGTCGCTATGAGTTGAAATCAACTCAACTGTAGTGCATGAGTAAGTTAAGAGATTTAATTAAATCTAAATAGCAAAACCTGATAAAAATTATTAGCTAACAATATAATTAGATCACAGTACTAGCACAGAACTGTGATGGTACGGGATAAAGGGAAAAAAAAGATGAAGCTTCAAAGCATAGTGTTAGGATAATTTAGACTAGTATGAACTGCTTCAAACAGAAGAGATGAGACTTGAGTTTCGTCTAAGGGATTAGTAGGAATGAAAAGAGAGGAAATGGGGAAGGCATTCTTATAACAGAGAAGAGCTCACAAAGAACTGTAGGGGTCTTCTAACCCCTGAGTCCTCTAATTCTGCTCCAATCCCTTAGCCATAATCATCATCTTTACCTTACATTTCCACTCCCCTCTCCAGCACCTAAACACAATGTTAACTCCTAATTTGCCAAAGATAATTGGGCAAAGAGGCATAATCTATGTAAAGCATCAGATATTTCAGAAGTCACAGGGCTTGGTACACTTAGTAGTGTATCAGTTTATGGTTCTTTTTTCTCTCCCCGCCCCACCAAGGACTGATATTTTTCTAGCATGCAAATGGAAGTATTATGATTCAGCAGAAAGAAAATGAAAGTTTTTTCAATTGGCCATTAATATTGATACGTGTTTTAAATGGAAATAAGTGACATTAGCTTTTTTAATCAAACAATATCTTATATGTATTTAGCATGTTATATGCATTTAGTCAAATATCTTTAGTATCAAGTGCTATCTTGAACACTGTATTATGTAGGATTTATACACACCAGGGTTAAAGTATTAGAAACTATCTGCCTCTCACTAACTACTTGGAAAGTGAACAGCCAATGAAAAACTCTTTTGATGAGGTAATGCTTTTTGCTTTAGCTTCATTGGTTGACTCTAAAATTTCTGTTTCCAGGACTTGGAGGACAAGTTTCTGTGGAACCAAAAAGAACTGGATAGTCTCCAATTGCTTATATAAGATATTTTATGATCTCTCAATAAAAGCAAGTCCCTCTTCAACTTACCAATATCCTCCTCTAAATTATTTCCAAACAACACCATATATAAGCTAGACTGCAGGGGTATCTGCTAGTTCCAAAAGAAAACTTGCATAAGAAATTAAGAAATGCAGAGTTTAATGTTCAGTGATCATATTTTTGTATTATAGTGAGAAGAACACAGAAATACAAGACACCTTTTCCCTCATCTCAATACTAATGCAGTCATCTTTACAACTTTTTATGTATATTTCACACGCTTCTAAAATTTACTTTCTCCTTTCCTTTATATATATATCTATATAATTTAGGTTTTTTTTAAGCTGAAAATGATAATTATGCCAGCCCTACTGACTTTACAGAGTATTTGCATGCAAGGACATCTAATTGAATATTGAATCCCCAAGAGTTCTGAAAGCTGTAAATGTCTACTTCATCTTGCAGGGTTGACTAATTTTAAAGAAAGACAACATTGATGACTTCTCACTTTTGAGGCAATGCTGCATCCTTTATAAGCAAGCATCAAAAGCCTTTTGCCTATGTACTATATGTACTTCCATATGTTAAAAAAAAAAAAAAATCCCAGGAGCTGAGAAAGCAGTCTGTGCTTTAATGCTACCAAAAAAGAGGCAGGCTGTCTTTGAGCAGAGTTCTGTCCAAGTCAAATTGCCTTAAGGCTTAATTATCTAATTAGAATATCATTCTTTTATTTATCAAAAATAGATTGGCTGCCAATGACATTGGGATATTTATTTCCCATCTTCAGGCTCACTAAGAGTGAGGCAGCCCAATTCTCATTACTGCATCTAATCATCTAGGTATACAACCCACTGCATAGACTAACTTGGCAAGGAAAATGGAACAGATTTTTTTTTTTTCCCTATAAGGCCTCTTTAAGTATAAAATGCTTGATATCCTCATTGCTGAACTCCCACTTTCCAAAATCACCACTTCCACCATCTCAGTAAATGGCAATTCTATTCTTCACATTGTTCAAAATATCTTGAAGTCATACTTGTTTCCTCTTTTTCTCTCCACCTGACCTTGTGTTCATCAGCAAATCCTGCAAGCCTAATATCAAAGTATACCTATGATCCAGCCCATTCTCACCACTCTACTACCACTTTGGTCCAAAGGATTGTTATCTTTTCCCTGGATTATTGCAAGAACCTCCTAAACACTCTGCCCACTTCTGTCTTTGTTCCTGTAATATCCACATTCCACAGAGCAGCATGTTGTTGTTGTTGTTATGTGCTGTCGAGTCGGACCTGACTCATAGCGACCCTTCCTTGGGTTTCCAAGGCAGTATCACTACAGAAGTAGATTGCCCCACCTTCCTTCCAAGGAGTGGCTGGTGGGTTTGAACCGCCAGCCTTCTGGTTAGCAGTCAAGTGCCTTAGCCACTATGCTACCAGAGCTCCCTAGAGCAGCATGAGTGACCCTTAACAACAACAACAACAAAATTATATCACTCCTCATCTCCAGACTCACTGAGAGTAAAAGCCAGACATCTTTCAATGATCTGGCCCCTCCATCTCTCTATCTCTCCTCTTACTAGGGCCTCTGTCTGTTCTTTAATACATCAAGAATCCTCTTACCTCACTTTTACACTTGGTATTATTCTCTCTGTCTGAGATGATTTTCCTCCAGCTAGCTTTTTCAAGCTTTCCCATTAATTATCACAATTTCAGAGGCCTCCTCAGACCACCACATATAAAATATCTCTGTCTACACAATCCCTTTCTCTCCTATACTACCATATTTTACTCCACAGTTCTTATTGCCATCTGGCAGAGTTTGTATTTTCTTGTTTATTAACATTCTATTGCACTTCAAAAGCTCCATGAGGGCAAGGCCTTGGTCCAGAGTTCTCTTCTATATTCTCAGCACCTAGCAGTAAGTGATGAAAAAATATTTAATATAGTACCCAAGAAAAATAGTGTATGAACTGATTTGAGGTAAGTATAAAATACTTCACTATTTAAGGGAAATCAATGTGATTATGAAGTCGGAAGAACTGATTCTAAAAATATTGAAATTTATATTTAATATTAATGAATATGTATTGTTCCTAGAGGAGACTTCTGGCACTCAATCAATGTCAGTGTCATTGGAATTAGTGCACAGCTTCTCAAGGACACATTACCCATTAGAGACATAAGGAAAACTAACATGCATTAAATGCTTGGAATTACCTAGATACTGGATGCTTTCTTTTCTCAGCAATTTTATTTCACTTAAAGAATCTCAGGAGTCAGTACTCATTAGGATGTTTATAATCTTATGCATTCATTATAAAAACAAGCCCTTCATTAGCACACACATATGTGCTAATGAGATAATGAAAATGTCATGCATTAGCCTGAATATAGATAGTTAAATTCTGACGTATGAGTAAGTTATTCTCTGGGCATAAGTTAACATTTACTCAAAAATAGTGGGAAGAATATATTTAATTAATCTCAGGTATGTAGATAATAGAAGAATCTGCATACCTTTCGGAAATCCTCATGTATATGCATAATGGAGTGTCCTCATAGGAAATACTATGACATGAAAGGTCATCTCAATAGCCTATCAGAAGCCCCTTTGTCTCCAATTGATCATTAAATGAGAGTCAGCAATAATATGCATTCATAGAACTTGCCCTGGGCACTGTGTTAAAGATGTAAGAAATACATTAAACTAGGATGCAATTCAAACTCTAATTTAGAGTTCCCGCTTCAGTGGAAAGACCAAAGCATAAGTTAATAATTACAGTGTAATACAATACATGCTTTAACATTGTTATTGTGTGTCCTTGAGTCAATTCCAATTCATAGCTATCCTATATGAAAGCAAAGTCAAGAGGTTAAAACAAACAAAAAAATGCTTTGGAAACAGAGGGACTAGGAGGGAATTAATGTTAAACAGGGGAGAAAATAACAGAGGTCAGGGAAGGCTTTACAGAGGAAAAGTCTTTTGGTTTGGGTCCTAGATTGAAAGAAAAAGAGATGTGAGTGTTATTTCCAGGCAGAAGTCTTGGAAATATGTCCACAGGTACAGAAATACAAAACAGCATATGTGATGCTCACTGAGAAATATATGAAGAGACAAGACCCAGCATTGGGTGCCTACAGGGCAAAGAAAACAAGTAAGGCAGGTAAGGTTACCTAGAGCCAGATTGTGAAGGATATTCTATGCTAATAATTAAATTATTTGGACTTGTCGCTAGGGGGAGAAGAGGAGCAAAAGTTGGATTTACAATTTACAAAGATTTCTCTTACACCAGTGGGAAAGAATGGATTGGAAAAGGAACAAACTATATGCAAAAAGACTAGTACGATTTCTAGAGTCCAGGAGGAAAAATAATGAGGGTCGGAAGGAAGGTTGGGCAATCCTACTTCTGTAGTGATACTGCCTCGGAAACCCAAGGAGGGGTCACTATGAGTCAGGTGTGACTCGACGGTACACAACAACAACAACAACAATGGAAGGATAATGAGACTGGAAAGGAAATGTTAGATTTTAGAGGAGACAAGTCTTCATTTGTAATCCAATGTTAATTATAAGATAACAGCTCCCTGATCTGGGTTGGATGTTTGTGAAGATGATGGTAGTATTAGCAAATAGAAGTATAAAACTAAAAAAAAACTCACTGCCATTGAGTGGATTGCCACTCATAGCGACCCCTCCCTTGGGTTTCCAAGGCAGTATCACTATGGAAGTAGGATTGCCCAAAAAAAATAAAAATAAAACAAAACAAAACAAAACAAAAACCAGCAAGTTTCCTTGCAATATAAAGAGATTTGATTTTACTACATTGAATTTAAGGTACTTGAGGGTTTGTAGCACAGGAGGAGTGGAGGCTGAGACAAGAATTTGCAAATCACCATGTGAGAAGACAATAAAAAATGGAACCCTAGGGTGTGTGAATGCTTATGGAAAACATTGTATGCCCTATGTTATATAACTCCAAATGTTCCTAAGAAGTGTGGATTATGTTAATGAAACTTGTTTTGAAAGCACATTGATAGGTTTGAATAAGCCAATTTGGAATAAAACAAAAATGCTGAATTATTTTGCAAATTTGAAAAGGAATTGAAGTTCTATAGAGGAAAATAAGAGAAAGACAAAAAAAAAAAAAAAAAAGAAAGAAAGAAAGAAAACAACACTGAGGAAGAAGAAGGCTACATGCTTAGGGAGACAAGAGAGATAGACCCTGACAGGAACTTTAGAGAAGAAATATGCCAAAAAGAGATTTAATGTTTTATGTTGTGATTTATGTTCATCTCTTCTATGAAAATTTCAGTAAGTCCACAGAGTTCATTGATGTCATTATGCCTAGGTCAGTTCTCACAGAGTTATTGATTTCCATTTTTGGCTACTTATTGTTGGTTGCCATTGGGTGTGCTTCAATTCATGGCAACCCCAGATACAACAGAATGAAACACTCCCTAACTAGTCATAGAGATCATCCTCATGATGGCAAACAAGCTTGAGTACATTGTTCAGTCACTGTGTATTTTGAATGCCTTCCAACCAAGAGGACTCATCTTGCAACATTATATTGGAAAATATTCTGCTGTGACCCATTGAATTTTCATTGGTTAATTTTCCAAATAGATCTCCACTCCTTTCTTCTTAGGGTGTCTGATTCCAGAGGCTCTGATGAAACCTGTCCATCGTGGATGACCCCATTAGTATTTGAAATATTGGTGGCATGGTGTCCAGCATCCTAGCAACAAAACAGCCACCGTGATACAACAAACTGGCAAGTGGTAGTTTGGCTACTTAGTGCAATTAAAAGAACAGGTAAGATAGAGAAGACCATGAGAAATTACCCACTACCATCAAGTCAATTCTGATTCACAGTGACCCTATAGGACAGAGTAGAATTTCCTCTTAGGGTTTCCAAGGCTATAAATCTTTATAGAAGCAGACTGCCTCATCTTTCTCCTACACAGTGTCTGGTGGGTTTGAACTGCTTACCTTTTGGTTAGGAGCTCAATGCTTTAACCACAGCCCTACCAGAAATGATACTTGGCACACACAGAGATACACACACACACACAAATTGGCTTGAAGGGTCTCTACTTCCTAGAGAGGTAAGAACTTTTTAGTTCATATATGTATTACACATATGTTGTTGTTGTTAAGTGCAGTCCAGTGAGCTCCAACTCATAGTGACCTTATGTGCAACAGAACAAAACATTACCCAACCTGATGTGATCCTCACAATCCTTGCTATACTTGAGCACATTTTTTGGAGCCACTGTGTCAATCCATCTTGCTGAGGGTCTTCCCCTTCTTTGCTGACCTTCTACTTTATCAAGTATGATATCCTTGTCCAGGAAATGGCCCCTTCTAACAACATGATCAAAACAGGTGAGATGTAGTCTGGCCATTCTCCCTTCCAAGGAACATTATGGCTGCATTTCTTCAAGGAGAGATTTGTTCATTCTTCTGGCAGCATATGATGTTTTCAGTATTCTTTGCCAGCACAACAATTCACAGGCATTAACTCTTCTTGTTGTATTGTTATTAAGTGCAGTCAAGTCGTTTCCAACTCATAGCGACCCCATGCACAGCAGAACGAAACACTGCCTGATCCCGAGCCAGCCCCACAATCCCTGCTATACTTGAGCCCACCATCGCA
>NW_006921640.1:13864084-13867629 GCF_000298275.1 Orycteropus afer afer | reverse complement strand
TGGGCGTCCCTGAGTTGTCTCTCCTCACCTGTAACCCTGGGGCTGACTGCTCTTCTGTCTGGGTTCCTGGCTTTTATCCCCTTTCTCCTGCTCTTCCAGCCTTCTACTCTAGGCGGGCCTGAGTTTCCTCTCCTCACCTAATCCCTTCGGCTGATTGCTCTTCTCTCTGACTTCCTGGCTTTTAATCCCCTTTATCCTGCTCTTCCTGCTTGCTACGGACACACATGGATATGAGGAGATTGAAAATACCATGGCTTAGATCAGCACCCCTTACTTCTCAAAGTGACATCTTTACTCCTCAGTATTTTGAAGAGGTCTTTTGCAGAACACTTGCCCAGTGCAATATGACGTCTAATTTCCTGACTGCTGCTCCTGTGGATCCAAGTCAAATGAAATCCCCAACTCAATCTTTTCTCCATTTATCATGATGTTGCTTATTGGTCCAAATGTGAAGATTTTCATTTTCTTTATGTTGAAGTATAATCTATTCTGAAGACTTTGTAGTCTTTGATCTTCATCAACAAATGCCTCAAGATCTCTTCAGTTTCAGAAAGCAAGGTTGTGTCATCTGAATATCACAGGTTTGTTAATGAGTCTTCCTTCACTCCTGATGTCACATTCCTCTTCATACAGGCCAGCTTCTCAGACTATTTGCTCAGCATACAGATTGAACAAGTATGGTGAAAAGACACAATCATGATGTACACCCTTCCTGATTTTAAACCATACAGTATCCCCTTGTTCTTTTTGAATAACAACCTCTTGTTCTATGTACTGGTTCCTCATGCAGACGACCAAGTGTTCTGGATTTCCCATTCTTTGCACTCTTATCCATAATTTTTTATGATCCACAAAGCTGAATGCATTTGCATAGTCAATAAAAGATAGGTAGACATCTTCCTCATATTCTTTGCTTTCAGCCATGATCCATCTGACATCAGCAATGATATCCCTTGTTCCACATCCTCTTCTGAAGGTAGCTTGCATTTCTGCAAGTTCCCTGTTAATACACTGCTGCAACCCTTTTTGATTTAACTTCAGCAAAATTTTACTTGCATGTGATATTTATGATATTGCTCAATTATTTCCACATTCTGTTGGATCACTTTTCTTCTGAACAGACACAAATATAGATCTCTTCCAGTCAGTTGGCCAGGTATCTGTCTTCCAATTTTGGGGGGCATAAATGAGTAAATGTCTCCAGTGCTGCATCTGTTACATCTCAAAGTGTATTCCATCAATTCCCAAAGCCTTGTTTTTCACCAATTCCTTCAGCACAGCCTTAACTTCTTTCTTTACTACCATTGGTTCTTGATCATAGTCTACTTCTTGAAATAGTAAGACATTGACCAATTCTTCTTGGTAAAGTGACTCTGTGTGTTCCTTCCATCTTCTTTTGATGTTTCCTGCATTGTTCAATATTTTGCCTATAGAATCCTTCAATATTGCAACTCGAGGCTTGGATTTTTTCTTCAATTCTTTCAGGTTGAGAAATGCTGAGCATATTCTTCCCTTTTGGTCTACTAACTTCAGGTTTTTGCACATTTTGTTATAATAATTGACTTTGTCTTCTTGAGCTGCTCTTTGAAATCTTCTGTTCAGTTCTTCTGTTTCATCATTTCTTCCATTTGCTTTAGCTACTCTAGGTCCAAGAGCAAGTTTCAGAATCTCTTCTGACATCCATTTTGAAATTTTCTTCTTTTCCTTTCTTTTTGATGACCCTTTTGCATTCTTCATGTATGATGTTCTTGATGTCATCCCACAGCTCATCTGATCTTTGGTCACAGGAGTTCGATACATCAAATCTATTCTTCAAATAGTGTCTAAAATGTGGTAATATCTTGGCACTCTTGGACTTATTTTAATTTTCTTTAGCTTCAAATTGAACTTGCATGTAAACAATTGATTATCTGTTCCATAGTCAGTGTGGAACTGATGATATTGAGCTTGTCCATCACCTTTTTCCACATATTCAGTTAGTCTGAATCCTGTGCATTCCATCTAGTGAGGTCCACATGTATAGTCACCATTTATGTTGCTGAAAGAAAGTATTTGCAAAGAATAAGTCCTTAGTCTTGCAAAATTATATCATATGGCCTCCAGAATCATTTCTATCACTGAAGCTGGATTTTCCAGCTACCAAAGATTCATTTTTTCCCACCTTTCACATTCCAATCACTAGTAATTATTAACATATCTTGATTGCATAATTGGTCAATTTCAAACTGCAGATGTTGGTAAAAATCTTCAATTTCTTCATCTTTGGCTTTATTGGTTGGTGTGTAAATTTGAACAATAGTAATATTAACTTGTTTTCCTTGTAGGTGTATGGATATTGCCCTATCACTGACAGCATTACACTTGAGGATAGATCTTGAGATGTTCTTTTTGATAACTGATGCAATGCTATTCCTTTTCAATTTGCCATTCCTGGAGTTCTTGGTAATATGGCAGAATAGGCAGACAGACTGCACAGACCCTCTTCAACAAACAAAAGGAAAACAAATTAACACAGATATAGAAGATAATCCTGGACCCCTGAGCTTTGAAAGAAAGGATATAGAAGTGGACTAAACAACTGGTAGAAGAACTTGCATGAAAACACCAAAAAAGGAGATATATGGAGCTGCGGTCTGTCAGCAATCCTGATTGCACAGACAGCTTGGATATTGCCAAGTGGTGTTAGGACCTAAGAATTAACCTAAAAATCAGCCCTGCTAGCCAGGGACTGCACAGAGGACAGCATTGGTGGCTGGTGAATAAAGGAAAGCAGCAAAGAGGAAGGTGGGCTGAGCTGTGGACTTTTGCTTGAAGGTGCAGCCATTTTGAATGTTTACAAATGGTTTGACCATTTTGGGTATTTAAAGTGACAAAATTCTCCAGATTCCAGGGACTTAAGAATAGGCTCCATTTGCCAGGAACCACAAGAACATTCTGGATGCCAGTGACTACAAAGGTGCAACATTCCCTTTGTTACTCTTAGACCCCACACCCTCTTGGTGAATAGAGGTCCAGCCATCCGTCACTCCCACCCACCTTTGGGATCGGCAGGAATTCCAACCCAGTCTATGTGATTGAGCTCCAGTAGCATAGTGCCTAAGGCACTTGACTGCTAACCTGAAGGCTGGCGGTTCAAACCCACCAGCAACTCCTCAGAAGGAAGGTTGGGCAATCTACTTTTGTAGTGATACCGCCTCTGAAACCCAAGGAGGGGTCCCGATGAGTCACAGCCGACTCGATGGTATATCACAACAACCACAACTATGTGATCGAACAGAGCTTGGGTGTGTTGCCCTGCCCTGACCAGATTTCCATCCCCCCCCCCTTTTTCTTAGTTTCTCCTTTTTGTTTTTAGTTTTATTGTTTTTGTCTGTCTTAAAATTATTATTGTTTTTCCTTCTTATTTTTATTACCTATTTTCCCCTTCCCAGGTTCTAGTTTTCAGCTTTTTCTCTCTTCCCTGTTTTCCTGGTTCCCATTTTTTTTTCATTCTCTTGGTTAACTCCATTCCTTGTTTTTTTTTTTTTTTTTTTTTTGCATTTTTC
>NW_006921640.1:13862927-13863984 GCF_000298275.1 Orycteropus afer afer | reverse complement strand
CTTGTTTTTGTTTTTGCATTTTTCACATCTTTTTTTCTTCATTATTCTCCTACTCTAACATTTTTTTTTTTTTTTAATCTTATTGCCCTCTCCTCAGATATTGCAGGGTGTTTTTTGTTTGTTTGTTTGGTTATGGTTCCTGTGTGTTTACATGGTGTGTTTTCTGTCCACTTGCTTTTACTTTTTGATGCTATTTGATTGTTGTTTTTGTCTAACTGAGTGGGAGACAGCAACAGCACCCATAGGGCACAACTACATCTGCACCTCCTGCAGCTTCATTTACATAGTAAGAGCCACCACATCCTTCTCCACCAACTGGCCAATGATAAATGACCCCCAAGAAGAGCCTGATTCACCTATAACTGCTCTTCACAAACAGTTAACAGAGATCTAAATACAGCAACGTAACAATGTCTTGAGGCAACAGACCATCACAGTCCACACAAAGAAGCAAGATAAAGTGTAGAAACAAGGGAGCAGGATACAGATACAGAACACATCCCTGAGGAAGAAGCAGCATTGGAACTCCATGATAAGGAATTGAAAAGAATTATATTTGGGTATCTTCAAAGGTTTGAGAGACAGATCAAGGAAAACACAGGCAAAACCCTAGAACAATTTTGGAAGAAAATAAAAGAACAAAGGAACAAAACAAATGAAAAATTAGAAATGATACAAAATCTACAGATAACAATCCAGAAGATTAATACTAAATTTTCAGAAATAGATAACACATTGAAAGGGCAAAGCAGTAGAATTGATGCAATTGAAGACAGAATTAATGAGATTGAAGACAAATACCCGAATATTTCTCTGTAAAGGGATCAATCAGATAAAAAGATCAAAACAAAAGAAGAAAGCTTAAGGTTCATGTAGGAAACCATTAAAAGGAATAACTTACATGTGATTAAAATTCTAGAACAGGAAGAGAAAAATAAAATCACTAAGAAAATTGCCCAAGATTTGTTGGAAGAGAACTTCCCTGATATGATGAAAGATGAGAAAATATCCATTCAGGAAGTCCAATGAACCCCAAACAGGATAGACCCCAAAAGAA
>NW_006921640.1:13860592-13862362 GCF_000298275.1 Orycteropus afer afer | reverse complement strand
AATTGGGGAGAAAATTATAAATTGCAGGATAACATCAAAGAAAAATGATAAACATTCACATCACAATGAAAAAGAGGACAAGCACAAATATTTAGCAAATACTAAAACAATAGCAACAAAGGAAATGATAACACAATTCATAAACATAATGAGCTCAGCACAGAAAATTACATGGTACAAAGAAACCAGGAACACCATGAAAAAACAGAACAAAAAAGAGAGCAACCAATTCATACTTGTCAATAATTACACTGAATATCAATGGATTAAATCCGCCACTCAGGAGACAAAGAATTGCAGATGGGGTAAAAAAATATAACCCACCAATATGCTGTCTACAAGAGACACACCTTAGAGACAAAGACAGAAATAGATTAAAAATCAAAAGTTGGAAAAAGATATATTGAGCAAATGGCAACCATAAAACAGCAGGAGTGGCAATATTAATTTCTGATCAAATTGACCTTAAGACAAAAACCACCATATGAGAGAAGGAAGGACATTATAGAATGATTAAAGGAACAATTGAAAAAGAAGATATAACCATAATAAATATCTATGGACCCAATGAAAGAGCCCACAAATACATAAATAAGACTTTAAAAGACTTGAAAAGGCAAATAGATGACTCCAGAGTCATAGTGGGAGACTTTAATACACCACTTTCAATGAAAGATAGAACTGGAAAGAATAAACAATATAATACAATCCATCAACTTGACCTTGTAGACATCTACTGAGCACTTCACCCAACATCAGCACAATATACATTCTTTCCAGTGCAGATGGAATATGCTCCAGGATAGAATACATATTAAATCATAAAGTAAGCCTTAATAAATTTAAAAACATTGAAATACTGCAAAGCATCTTCTCAGATCACAATGCTATCAAACTAGAAATCATCAATAGGAAGATCAATGGAAGAATACCAAAAACATGGAAACTGAACAACACCCTCCTTACGAAAGACTAGAAAAGAAAAGAAATAAAAAAAGAAATTAAAAAATTCCTTGAATCAAATGAGAATGAAAATACCACATACCAAAATCTTTGGGACACAGCAGAAGTAGTGACCAGTGGCCACCTGATAGCAATAAATGCACACATCAAAAAAGAAGGAAGAGCCAAAATCAACACTTTAAACCAACATCTCCAACAATTAGAAAAAGAACAGCAAGAAATGTCTACAGTCAGAAGAAAGGAAATACTAATGATACTAGCAGAAATAAATGAAACAGAAAATAGAAATAAAAAATTCAACAAGACTAGAAGTTGGTTTTTTGAAAAGATTAATAAAATTGACAAACTTAACAAAGGAAAAGAGGGAGAGAATACAAATAATATGAATAAGAAACAAAATGTGTGACATCACAACAGAACCACTGAAATAAAAAGGATACTATCAGGATACTATGAATAACTGTACTCCAACAAATTTGAAAATCTGGAAGAAATGGACAGATTTCTAGAAAAACACCACTTACCTAAACTAACAGACTGATGTGGAAAAGTTGAACAGGACCATAGCAAAAGAAGAAATTGAACAGGTCATAAAAAAATTACCAATAAAATAAGTCCTGGCCCAAATGGTTTTACTGGAGAATTCTACCAAACATTCAGAGAAGAACTGACACCAATCCTACTCAAACGATTCCAAAACATAGAAAAGGATGGAATCCTCTCTAATTAATTTTATGAAGCAAGCATAACCTTGAAACCAAAACCAAGCAAAAACATCACTCAAAAAGAAAACTACAGACCAATATC
>NW_006921640.1:13845710-13860281 GCF_000298275.1 Orycteropus afer afer | reverse complement strand
GGACATTCCTCAACATAATAAAGGGCATCTATGCAAAACCAACAGCCAACATTATTCTCAATGGAGAGAGACTGAAATCATTCCTCTTGCGAACAGGAACCAAATAAAGATGCCCTCTATCACCACTTCTATCAACACTGTATCGGAAGTCCTAGCCAGGGCAATAATGCAAGAAAGGAAAATCAAAAGCATCCAAATTGGTAAGGAAGAAGTCAAACTATCCCTTTTTTCTGATGATATGATCCTGTACCTAGAAAACCTAAGAGACTCAGTAAAAAACCTACTGAAACTAATTAGAAATTTAGCATCATGGCAAGATAAAAGATAAACATCCAAAGATCAGTTGGATTCCTCTACACCACCAAAGAGATTGCTGAAAAAGAAATAAGGAAATCAATATCATTTATAATGTTGTTGTTTGCCGTCGAGTCGGCCCCGACTCATAGCGACCCCTCCTTGGGTTTCCGAGGCAGTATCACTACGGAAGTAGGGTTGCCCAACCTTCCTAGCTACCAAAAAAATAAAATACTTGGGAATAAATCTTACAAGGGACACAAAAAAACCTGTACAAAGAAAACTACAAAACACTACTTCAAGAGACCTTAAGAGATCTACATAAATGGAAGAACATCCCATGCTCATGGATAGGAAGATTGAACAATGTGAAAATGTCTTTTCTACCGAAAGCAATCTATACATTCAATGCAATCCCTATCCAGATCTCATCATCATCAGGTTTGCTGGTCTGATAGAGCCTGATGGAACCAAGGAGACTATGGGCCCTAGCTGCCCTTCGTGTCTGGAATTGAACCCACTCCTGTGGCTTCCAGCCAAAAAAAAAAAAGACAGGTATATGAATTGAACATTTGCATTAGGTAGATACACTCCTTGGAGAGATCAATCATGGGAGAATAGAAGGGCTGTACATACACAGGGAAACAGCTCAAGGGGCGGGAGTGCATGGAGGGAAGGACATAGGGAAGAGGTAACTATGGGGAGGAAATAGGAGGGAAGCTGTTGCATTGTGGTAAATTATAGTCAATGTCATGAGACAAAGTGTATGTGAGCTGCTGTATGGAAAGTTCATTTGCTCTGTAAACTTTCACCCAAATCACAATTTTAAAAAATGTAAAAAAATTGTCATTCCTTGCATAGTAGATCATGATTGTCTGATTCAAAATGGCAAAAACCAGTCCATTTCAGCTCACTTACACCTCAGATACCAATCTTCATCCATTCCATTTCATTTTGACAACTTCAAATTTTCCTAGATTCATACTTCGTATATTCCATGTTCTGTTTGTTAATGATTGTTTGTAGCTCTTTCTTCCCATTTTGAGTCATGCTCCATGAGCAAAAGAAGGTCCTGATAGTTTTACTCCATCCACATCATTAAGGTCGAGTCTACTTTTGTAGCAAATTGCCAAAATTTACCCATATACTGACTCACTTATATATGTTCTTTTATATTCAAATTCAAAATGATAGTCTCATTGAGAGGCTTTATATGAGACATCATATTTCACTATATATTTAACTAGTTTTCCACATTCATTACCATGTCTATGTGCAAAATGGTGCATTTACTGTTCATCCTGAATTAATATGGAAGCAGTGCATATACACTTTTTAAGAATTATATATTAACCTCTGATTTAAATGATAATATTAATTTTATGGGAGTTTTATGGTAGGCAAATTTTGCAAAACAGATAAAAGAAGCTATACATATTTCCATGATACAGAGAAGTAAATCGGAAAGGCTTTTCTATAAAAGTCAGCACAGCAAAGCAGCCCGTAGATGGATTTTGCAGACAGCGTGCTCTCAGATTTTCATGTTTCTCTATAAGTCTCAGAGGGTGACCTTATTCACACTGCAGATACTGCAGAGATGTGGGTGTGGTTTCTAATACAAAAGCTGACTGACTATGAATATTCATAGACACTCTCCAGCTGTAACCCTGTACTGGATTTCTGGGAGCAGTTAAGAAAGTAACAGTAAATTCTAAGCTAACCAAATACAATTAGTTAAGGAAGGACACTGAGTTCTTTGAAAATGAAGGTATACAACAACCCTTTCCCAAAGCCTCCTCACAAAGTAAGTCTCCTCTGAATTAGGACAACATGATACTTGAAATAAATTGATAAGAGACAAGAAGCGTAATTCACAGGTAGCTATAAAGCAATCAAATCACATTCTCTCCTAAGACAGAGTTGATAATTCGATATTTCTGGATCCCTAGGAAGAGTTCTAAAACTCAGCTAGCCAGGAACTTACCTTACATAGTTTAAACTTTAATACAGTATTGCATCTTTTTTCCTTATCATGAGCTTTGTACAAATTGGGGAAAATGCAAACCTTATAGAGTCAAAATATATTCAATTCTTCAACCTAAAATTATGAATAGTGTTAACATAATATACTATTATTTACCTTTCACAAAAATAAATTTTTTCTATACAAATTGATTTATATCTATATCTATATCTAACTACCTATCATCTATCTATACATTCATATACAACATTTTAAGACAAATATTTTATATATTTAAAATATTCTTATCACGTTATCTGAATGAAATAAGTCAATCACTGAAAGACAAATATCATAGGAGTTCATCACTGTAAAAAGTCAAGGAAAGGTTTACACAGGAAAGGAAATTTTCTTTGTTGGTTTCCAGGGATGGGAGGGGAGGATGGGAGGCAAAACAGATGACTAATTAAGAGACAAGTTGGATACAGGTGACGGGATTTAATAAATAAATAAAAGAAAGAAGATTAGACATTAGTCGACAGGCTTTGAAGCTAGGGCATATGGGCATATGGAGGTTCATTTTACCAGTCTTTGTTTCTATTTAAAATATTTGATTAAAAAAATATTTTCTTGCTATGTACTGCTTTATATCTTTACCATTATGTCATTATTGTGACATTATTATATCTTAATGTTATATCAAGATCATTTTATCAAATCCTTATACTCTCAAAATGTTACCTTTTAGATCTATCATTTAAACAGCTTTTAATTATTGGATATCTAGTAGTTTCTAATTTTTGCTATAATAAATATTCTTTAACATAAGTTTCTGTGGGCTTCAGATGTTTCTTCTGAGAAAAGTTATCAATTAGAAATAACTCAGAGAAATTTTACAATATTTTGGAAAATTTAACAATTTTTTTGTCCCTAAATGAACAATATTTCTTATTTACCAACTTGCTCACCACAACCACCACTAATAATGGGATGATCATCATAGTCCTGACAGCAAACAACTTCTATGCATTCTTTGATTACTATCCATATTGTTTATTTATGTTTTGTGAGTCAAATTAGAGTTATAAAAATTTTTGAGAAAATTATATATTTCTCCTTCTAAGATTTTAATGGAATAAAATTTTTTGGCAGACAATTCTACATGGTATTTTATTTTAAAATTCTTTGTTTCATTAAACAAAACAAAAACAAACCCACTACCATCAATTCCAGCTCATACAGACCCTGTAAGACAAAGCTGTCTCTTGGGTTTCCAAGGCTATAATCTTTATAGGAGTGAACTGGCCTCATCTTTCTCCTGCTGGGTGGCTGGTGGGTTTGGACCACTGATATTTTGGTTAGCCACCAAATGCTTTAAACACTGCACCACCAGAGTGCCTTTTTGTTTCATTAGTTATATATTATTTCAGTCATAATTTTGTGAGTTTTTTTTTTTCTTTCTATATGAAATAAATTATGTTTACTTTTGTTAATTAGTTTTTGAAAAGACTAGTACTTCATTATGGGGGGCATTTTTTAAATTTTATAAATGATTTTCTTTTTCCCATGTAAAGCTTTTGTTCTGGAATTCTTTATCTACAATAAATATTGTGTGCACTTTGCCTTGGTAAAGGAGCTCTGGTGGTGCAGTGGTTAAAGCTGTTGGCTGCTAACCAAAAGATAGGTGGTTTGAATCCACCAGTCACTCTGTAAGAGAAAGATGAGATAGCATGATTCCATATAAATTCATGGGGCAGTTCTCCACTGTCATATATAGTTGATATGAGTCAGAATCTACTTAATAGCAATAATTTTTGTTTTTGTTTTGGTATTTTATAAATGCCTCTTGGTCTAAAATAATTTCCTCCATCATTCTGCTGAAAATAATTTCATTTTGAAAGGTTCTGTAGTGGATAACAGAGTTGCTCTTTGCTTTCATTATCAAGTGTATAAAAATGATAAGTTATTGAACTCTGTTTTTTTTTTTTTTTTTTTTCCCTCTCTTTTGCTTTTTCAGCTAAGGTTTTTATTTGGTTCTGGTTTCCTTCAATAATTCAAGGGACTTATATTCATTTTCAATTTTACTTGTGATTAGTTCAAACTTTTCAAAATACACAAGAATTTTATTTTGAGTATCATTAATATCACATGAAAGTGAAAATTTCCTGAAGATCATTCAAAAACAGCTGTACCACTATATTGACAGGGAATTGCCAGAAATTCAAGATGAATTCAGAAGAGAACATGGAACAAGGGATATCACTACTGATGTCAGATGGATATTAGCTGAAAGCAAAGAATAACAGAAAGATGTTCACCTGTGTTTTATTGACTATGCAAAGGCATTTGACTGTGAGGATCATAACAAATTATGGATAATGTTGTGAATAATGTTGTTGTTGTGTTGTTGTTATGTGCCGTCAAGTCGGACCCGACTCATAGTGACCCCTCCTTGGGTTTCCAAGGCAGTATCACTACGGAAGTAGATTGCCCCATCTTCCTTCTGAGGAGTGGCTGGTGGGTTTGAACCGCCAGCCTTCTGGTTAGCAGTCAAGTGCCTTAGCCACTATGCTACCAGAGCTCCCGTTGTGAATAATAGGAATTCCAAAACATTTAATTGTGCTCATGAAGAACTTGTACATAGACCAAGTGGCTGTTGTTTAAACAGAACAAGAAGATATTACATGGTTTAAAATCAGGAAAGGTGTCAGAGTTATATCCTTTCACCATACTTATTTAATCTGTATGCTGAGAAAATAATACAAGAAGATCGACTATATGAAGAAGAACATGGCATCAGGATAGGAGGAAGACTCATTAGCAACCTGAGATATGCAGAAGACACAACCTTGCTTGTTGAAAATAAAGATGACTTGAAGCACCTACTGATGAAGATCAAAGACTATAGCCTTCAGTATAGAGTGTTGTTGTTGTTGTTATTATGTGTATACCTCAATATAAAGAAAACAAAAATCCTCATAACTGGACCAATAAGCAACACCATGATAAATGGAGAAAAGATACAAGTTGTCAGAGATTTCCCTTCACTTGTATCCACAAGCAACAGTTATGGAGGGAGCAGTCAAGAAATCAAACATAGTACACTGGGTAAATCTGCTGAAAAAGACCTCTTTAAAGTGTTAAAGAGTGAAGATGTCACTTTGAAGACCAAGGTGCACCTAACCCAAGCCATGGTATTCTTAATAGCCTCATATGCATATGGAAGCTGGACAATGAATAAAGAGGACCACAGAAAACTTGATACATTTGAATTGCGGTGTTAACGAAGAATACTGGTAATACTATGGACTGCCAGAAGAATGAACGAATCTGTCTTGGAAGAAGTACAGCCTAAATACTCCTTAGAAGCAAGACTGGCCAGAATTTGTCTCGTGTACTTTGGTCAAGTTAGAAGAGAACAGTCACAGCATAATCATAATAAATATCTACTCATCCAGTGAAAGAGCCCCAAAATACATAAGCCAGACTTTTAACAGAATTGAAAAGACAAATAGATCACTCCACAGTAATAGTAGCAGACTTAATTTCAGAGACCAGTCCCTGGAAAAGGATATCATGCTTGCTAAAGTAGGAGGTCAGTGAAAAGGGGGATGATCCTTTAAGAGATCGATTGACACAGTGGTTGCAAGGATAGGCTCAAGTACAGCAACTATTTTGAGGACAGCACAGGACCAGGCAATGTTTCATTTTGTTGTACCACAACAGCAGTGCACTGCTGTGGAGTTGGACCCCACTCATAGCGACCCTTCCTTCTGAGGAGTGGCTGCTGGGTTTGAACCACAAGCCTTCTCAAATGCTTTAGGCACTATGCCACCAGAGCTCCCTTTGTTGTACCATCAATGAATATTGCTGTTTTTGTGACACTCATTTCTTTACTTTTTACAGTAGTGGTCTCATAAAATATTTGTCCTTTTGTAATTGACTAATTTCACTCAGCATATTGTCCTCTAAGTTCATCCATGTTATGAGATGTTTTGCAGATCCATCATGTTCTTTAATGTTTAGTATTCCATTATGTGTATGTAGCAGAGTGTTGATCCATTCCTCCGTTGATGAGCATTTAAGTTATTTCCATCTTTGTGCTATTGTGAACAATGCTGTGATGAACGTGGGTGTGCATATATCTGTTTGTTCATACCTCTTATTTCTCTACGGTATGTACCTAGCAGTGGGATTGTTGGATCATATGCTACTTCTATTTCCAGCTTTATAAGAAAGCACCATACCATTTTCCACAGTCATTGCACCATTTTACAGTTCCACCAGCAGTATATGAGTGTTCTGGTGTCTCCACATCCTCACTAACATTTGTTGTATTTTTTGAAACGCTGGTGCTAGTGTTGGGTGAAATGATATTTCATTGTTGTTTCAAATTGCATCTTTCTAATGGCTAACAATGGCAAGTATTTCTTCATGTGTTTGTTTGCTTCCTGAATGTCTTCTTTAGTGAAGTGTCTGTCCATGTCCTCTGCCCATTTATAAATTGGGTTATTAATCTTTTTATTATTAAATTGTAAAAGTTTTCTATAAATTTTAGAGACTAGCCCATTGTCTGATGAGTAGTTGCCAACATGTTTTTTGCTTTTTTTTTTTTTTAAAGTCTGTGACTTCTCCTTTTACTCTTTGATGAAATCTTTTCATGTGCATAGGTGTCTAATTTTATGAATTCTCAGTCATCTATTTTCTCTTTTGGTATTTCTGTGTTTTTATTTATGTTTGACAGTATTTTTATGCCCTGAATTAGGCCCCTAAGTTTGCCCTGTATTTTTTTTATGGTTGTAGGTTTTATGTTCAGATCTTTTATACAACTTGAGTTCATTTTTGTATGTGGTTTGAGATATGTGTTCTGTTTCATTTTTCTGTAAATGAATATCCAGTTTTGCCAATACCACTTATTATAATAAAGCAAGTATCTCTTTCCCATTTAATGAGTTTTGGCTTTTTGTCAAAGATCAGCTATCCATAGATGATGGATTTACTTCTGGGTTCTCAATCCTGTTCCATTGGTCTATGTTCTATCATTGTACCAGTATCACGTTGTTCCAACTACTGTGGCTATGTAATAGGTTTTGACATCAGGAAGTGTAAGCCTTCTACTTTGTTCTTCTTTTTAAACAGAGCTTTATTTATCTGTGGTCTCTTTCCTTTATATATAAAGTTGCTGATTAGTTTTTTTTCTCTTTAAGGAAAGATGAGCCAGGAAATGGGGGGAGCAGGAGAGGCCAGGGACCTCAAGAGCAGCAGTATATCCAAGGAGGCAAGGCTAGGCCCCCAAGTCCCCTAGAGCCAGGAAAGGGTGGGAGCAGCTAGGACCACAACGTGGCAGGTTCCAGGTAGGAATTAGGTAAGGGGAGGGTGCAGAGGTTTCAAACAACTAAGGGAGACAAACTTATCTGTCAGTTTGTCATACTGTGGGGCTTGTACATTGACGTGAGGCTTGAGGCTGTGTCACTGATGTTTCAAATGCCAGTAGAGTTGCACATGGTGCACATGTTTCAATGCAGCTTACAGACTAAGACAGACTAGGAAGAAGAAGGAGGCCATCCACTTCTCAAAAATTGGCCAGGGAAGACCTTATGAAAAGCAAAGAAACATTGAGGAGAAACAGCTGCAAACATCCATTAATAATCAGAATATGGAATATACAAGTATGAATCTAGGAAAATTGGAAGTTGTCAGAAATGAAATGGAATGTATAAAGATTGATATCCTAGGCATTAGTAAGCTGAAATGGACAGGTTTTGGGCATTTAGAATCAGACAACCATATGATCAACTATACTGGGAATGACAAATTAAGGAGGAATGGCATGGCATTCATCATCACAAAAGATGTTTCAAGATCTGTCCTGAAGTATAATGTTGTCAGTGATAGGGTAATATCCATATGCCTACAAGGAAGACCTGTTAACACTACTATTCAAATTTATGCACCAACCACCAAAGCCAAAGATGAGGAAATTGAAGATTTTTATCAACTTCTGCAGTCTGAAGTTGACCGAATGTGCAATCAAAATGTGTTGCTTATCACTGGTGATTGGAATGCAAAAGTTGGAAACAAACAAAAAAAAAAATCACTAGTCGTTGGAAAATTTGGCCTTGGTGACAAAAATAACGCTGGAGATTGCATAATAGAATTTTGCAAGACCGATGACTTATTCATTGCAAATACCTTTTTTCACACAAATGGTGGCTATACATGTGGACTTCACCTGATCGAGTACACAGAATTCAGATTGACTACATCTGTGGCAAGAGGTGATGGAAAGGTTCAATATCTTCAGCCAAAACAAGGCCAGGAGTTGATTGTGGAACAGACTATCAACTACTCAGATGCAAGTTCAACTTGAAGTTGAAGGCAATTAAAATAAGTCCACGAGAGCCAAAATATGAACTTGAATATATCCTTCCTGAATTTAGAGACCATCTAAAGAATAGATTTGATGCATTCAACACCTATGACTGAAAACCAGAAGAATTATGGGATGACATCAAGAACATCATCCAAGAAGAAAGCAAGAGGTCATTAAAAAGATGAGAAAAAAAAAAGAAAATAACAAAATGGATGACAGAAGAGACTCTGAAGCTTCTCTTGAGTGGAGAGTAGCCAAAGCAAATGGAAGAAATGACAAGATATAAGAGCTGAAATTAAGATTTCAAAGAGCAGTTTGAGCAGATAAAGCCAATTACTGTAATGAAATATGCAAAGACTTGGAGTTAGAAAACGAGAAGAGAAGAACACAGTCAGCCTTTCTCAAGCTGAAAGAACTGAAGAAAAAATTTAAGCCTTAGGTTGCAATATTGAAAGACTCTTTAGGCAAAATATTGAATGATGTAGGAAGCATCAAAAGAAGATGGAAGGAATACACAGAGTCACAGTACCAAAAAGAAGAGTTCGATCTTCATCCATTTCAGGAGGTGGCATATGTTCAAGAATCAATGGTAATGAAGGAAGAGGTTGAAACTGCACTGAAAGAATTGAAGAAGAACAAGGCTCCAGGAATTAACAGAATACTCATTGAGATGTTTCAACATACGGATACTCAACTAGAAGCATTCACTGGGTTATGCCAAGAGATTTGGAAGACAGCTACCTGGCCAACTGACTGAAAGAAATCCATATTTGTACCCATTCCAAAGAAAAGTGATCCCACAAAATGTGAAAATTATCGAACAATAGCATTAATATTGCATGCAAGTAAAATCTTACTGAAGTAATTAAAGAACGGTTGCAGCAGTATATTGACAGAGAACTTCCAGAATTACAAGCTGGATTCAGAAGAGTACGTAGAATGAGGGACATCATTTCTGATGTCAGATGGATCTTGGCTCAAAACAAAGAATACCAGAAAGATGTTTACTTGTGTTTTATTGACTATGCAAAAACATTTGATTGTATGGATCATAACAAATTGTGGATAACATTGAAAAGAATGGGAATTCCAGAACACTTAATTGTACTCATGTTGTTGTTGTTGTTGTTATGTGCCATCGAGTCAGAGCCAACTCATGGTGACCCCTCCTTGGGTTTCTGAGGCGGTATCACTATGGAAGTAGAATGCTCAACCTTTCTTTCAAGGAGTGGCTGGTGGGTTTTAACTGCCAGCCTTTTGGTTAGCAGTCAAGTGCCTTAGGCACTATGCTACCAGAGCTCCTTTGTATTCATGAGGAACCTGTATATTGATGAGGAGGCTGTCATTCAAACAGAAAAAGGGAACAGTACATGATTTAAAATCAATAGGGTCCTCTTTCAAGTCATGAAGAGCAAAGATGCCTCCTTGAGGCCTAAGGTGTGCCTGACACAAGCCATGGTATTTTCAATCACCTCATATGCATGTACGAACTGGACAAAGAATAAGGAAGACCAAAGAAGAATTGATGCTTTTGAGCTGTGGTGTTGGTGAAGAATGTTGAAAGTACCGTGGACTGCTAAAAGAACTAACAGGTCTGTCCTGGAGGAAGTGCAGCCAGAATGCTCCTTGGAGGTGAAAATGGCCAGACTTTGTCTCACACACTTTGGTCATGTTACCAGAAGGGACCATTTCCTGGAGAAGCTTGGTAAGGTGGAAGGTCGATGAAAGAGGGAAAGGCCCTCAATGAGATGGATTGACACAGTGGCAGCAGCGATGGGCTCAAATATAGCAAGAATCATGGAGCTGGCTCAGGACTGGGCAGTGTTTTGTTCTGTTGTTCATAGGGTCGCTATGAGTCAGAGATGACTTGATGGCACCTAACAACAACAACAACAGCAACAAAGGACAGATGATAGAATCTGAATGAGGATTGCATTTTCTCTGTAGATCACTATGTGGTTGTTGCTATGTTATGTGCCGTCCAGTCAGACCCAACTCAAAGCAACCCCTCCTTGGGTTTCTGAGGCTGTATCACTATGGAAGTAGATTGCCCAACTTTACTTCCAAGGAGTGGCTGGTGGGTTTGAACTGCCAGCTTTCTGGCTAGCAGTCAAGTGCCTTAGGCACTATGCTACTAAAGCTCCCTATAATTAGTATTAACACTTTCATGATGTTAAGTGTTGCTCTCCATGAGATGGTATAGCCTTCCATTTATGTAGGTCTTTTCTGGTTTCTTGTCATAGTCTTTTGTAGTTTTTCTTTGTACAGTTCTTTCATATTACTGGTTAGATTTATTCCTAAGTACTTCTTCTTTTGGTGGTTATTGTAAATAACAACTGGACCAATAAGTAACATCATGATAAATGGAGAAAAGATTGAGGTATTGTTTTCCTGATTTCCTTTTAGAGTTCTTTTCATTAGTGTAAAGGAACTCATCTGATATTTATATGTTGATCTTGTACTTTGCCACTTTGCTGAACTTTCAATTAGTTCCAGTAATTTTCTTACTGAGTGTTTGAGATTTTCTCTATGTAAAATCACATCATCTGCAAAATGAGATTGCTTTAATTCATTGCCTATTTGGATGTCTTTTATTTTCCTTTCTTGCCTTACTGCTCTTGGTAGAACTTCCAGTACTATATTGAATAGGACTGGTGAAGAAAGACATCATTGTCTGGTACCTATTCTTAAGGGGAAGGCTTTCAGTCTCTCCTCACTGAGAATAATGTTGGCCATTGGTTTTGCATATATACCCTTAATTATGTTGAGGAATTTTCTTTCTATGTCTATTTTGTTCAGTGTTTATATCAGGAATTTATGTTGGATTTTGTCAAATGTCTTTTTTGCATCTATTGATACAGTCATACGGTTCTTCTTTTTTTATTTATGTGGTGAATAATGTTGTTATTTTCTAATGTTGAACCATACTTACATACCTGGCAAGAAACTCACTTGGTCATGGTGTATTTTTTATTTTTTATTTTTACATGTTGTTGGAGTCAATTTGTTAGGATTTTGTTGAGAATTTTTGTGTCTATGTTCAAACCATCAGCCACTCCTCGGAAAGAAGATGGAGTAATCTACTTCCGTAGTGATTCTGCCTCTGAAACCCAAGGAGGGGTCACTATGAGTCGTGTCCAACTCGACGGCACATAACAACACAACAATGCTCATGAGGGATGTTAGTCTGTAATTTTATTTTTTACTGGTATATTTGCTTGGCTTAGGTATCAGGGTTATGCTCACTCATACAATGAATTCTGGAATATTTCTCCTTTGTTATATTCTGGAATAGTTTGAGTAGATTGTTGTCAGTTCTTTTTTGAAAGTTTGGTGGAATTTGCCAGTGAAGTCATCTACGCCAGTACTTTTTTTTTTTTTTAATGACCTGTTCAATTTCTTCCTTTGTGATGGGTCTCTTCATATTTTCTACCTCAGTCTGTATTAATTTAGGTAGGTAGTATATTTCTGGGAGCTCTGGTAGCATAGTGGCTAAAAGCACTTGACTGCTAACCAGAAGGCTGGCGGTTTAAACCCACCAGCCACTCCTCGGAAGGAAGGTTGGGCAATCCTACTTCCGTAGTGATACTGCCTTGGAAACCCAAGGAGGGGTCGCTATGAGTCGGGGCCAACTCGACGGCAAACAACAACAACAACAACAGTATATTTCTAGAAATCTGTCCATTCCTTCCAGTTTTCCAAATTTGTTGGAGTATAATTCTTCAAATTCTGGTATTATCCTTTTTATTTCATTTGACTCTGTTGTGACATCACCCATTTCATTTCTTTTTTGTGTTATTTGCATCTTCTCCTTCTTTTCCTTTGTTAAATTTGCCAGTGATTTGTCAATGTTATTAATCTTTTCAAGGAAACAATTTCTAGTCTTGTTGATGTTTTCTATATTTTACAGGGTTTATCTTTGAGGTGATAAAATCATTTTAAAATTGAGACATCAGATGCACACATCTGTGAATATACTATAAACTATTGCATTGGATATACTTGGTCTATGAATTATATCTCAAAACTGCTAAAAATATCCTAATACATATTTATTGTATTTTTTAGGCAATATGCAAATAAATTATAAAGAAGGGATAAAAGTCACCTCTAGTCTAAATATAAAGAAATAGTCACTAGTAAACTTTTTATATATAAACATCACAAATTATTTTCTATGCACACACTACACAGATATTTTATATAAAAGAAAAATATAGATGGTGCTTAGTAAATTATCTTTATAGCTCACACTATGGCAATCACTTTTCATGTAAATAAATGTATCTTTATAATATTTTAAATAACTTCACATTTTTTTACAGGAATATACTATATTTAACTAATATCATATTGCAGGCATTTAGGGTTTTTAATTCTAATTTTTCAGTTTCATAAATAATGTTTTGATGAATATCTTTGTACAACACTCTTAATCTTATTTGATAAATATTGACAATTCACATCTAAAATATTTAGTATAGTGTGTGGTCCTGACAACAGTAGAATGATAGCAAAAAGTAAGATTGTTATATTGACTACTACTCTTTTAATTATTGATGAGCTGAGAGACAAAGAACAAAGTTCTTCTGTTTTAATTTACTTTTGTATTAATTAAATAAATTAACATAATTTCATATCATAATTGTATATTTTAATTTCTTATTACCTATTCAAAACTTCTCTGTGTTACTCATTTATTTAAAAAATAAATACAGCATCTAGTACATATGAAATACTGTTCTGAGAGTTTACCAACCGTTAAGATGTTTATTCTATATTGGAATACTCATATTTATTTATTTATTTCATTTATTCAGGATATTGATCCTATCATATAACTTGAAAATGATTTCTCCAGCTTGTGATTTGCCATTAATTTTTCAGCTTTATTAAAATTATTGTTATTTACTAAATTATAATATTTTCCCCATGGTAAAATGATCATTTTTCTCTAGAGCTTTTGGCATAGTGCCATACTGAGAAACTAGTGGTTTACCTTAAGAAATCACAGTATACAGCTAATTTTGCTGCTAAGTTACTCTTTATTTTTTCACATTATATTTTAATCAATCTTACTTATTCTCTTAAAAATCAAGACTGTGTGAACTAACTTAATTTTGTCTAAATTCCTATCCATTTTGCCAAATATCAAATATTAATCAATTTATCCTTTGCCAACTTATTTGAGAAGTTATCCTAAAGTATGTTTGCAGAAAAAAGTGCCTAAAATCATAATGCTTTGTAAAATGAATTGTATACAGAACTTATAAAAATTAGAAAACATAGTTAAAACTAGAGATGATAGGTAATATCTTACCAAATAACTTAACTAATTGAATGACATCCATTTAACAATGCTCTCCTCTCTCCAGAACTTAACCAAGAACCTGCCGGAGAAAAAGAGGCCTCTGAACAACCATTTTCCATATCACAGAGTGTGCATTGAATCTCATATCCTCACAAGACAGTATCTCGCCTCTTGTTGTTAGGTGCTGTTGAGTCAGCTCCAACTCATAGTGACCCAATGCACAGCAAAATGAAACACTGCCCAGTCCTGCACCATCCTCACAGTCCTTGCTATGCTTGAGTGATCATTATAGTCACTGTGTCATTCTGTCTCCTTGGGAGTCTTCCCATTTTCTCTGACCCTTTATTTCTTCTTGTTGTTATGTGCTGTCAAGTTGGCCCCAAATCACAGTGACCCTTCCTTGGGTTTCCGAGGCAGTATCCTACAGAAGTAGATTGCCCAACCTTCCTTCCAAGGAGTGGCTGGTGGGTTTTAATCACCAGCCTTCTGGTTAGCAGTCAAGTGCTTTTAGGCACTACACTACCAGAGCTCCCGACCCTCCACTTTATCAAGCTTGATATCCTTCTCCAGGGACCAGTCCCTTCTGACCACATGACCAAAGTTGTTGTTGTTGTTGTTGTTAAGTGCCGT
>NW_006921640.1:13841973-13844441 GCF_000298275.1 Orycteropus afer afer | reverse complement strand
TGGAATGGGCACAAATATGGATCTCTTCCAGTCAGTTGGCCAGGTAGCTGTCCTCCAAATCTCTTGGCATAACTGAGTGAGCGCCTCCAATGGGGCATCTTTTTGTTGAAATATCTCAATCGACCAAAGTAGGTAAGGCGAATTCTGGCCATTCTTGCTTCTAAGGAGCATTCCTGCTGCACTTTTCCAGGATAGATTTCTTTGTTCTCCTGGCAGTCCATGGTACTTTCAATATTCTTCTCCAATGCTTCAATTCAAAGACATCAACTCTTCTTTGGTCATCATTATTCATTGTTCACTTTTCACATGCATATGAGGTAATTGAAAATACCATGGCTTCAGTTAGGTGCACCTTTGTCTTCTCACCTCTTAAACAAACAAACAAACAAACTCACTACCATCTAGTTGATACAGACTCATAGTGACCCCCATTGGGTTTCCAATGTGCTGACATAGATTGCCTCATTTTCCTTCCTCGAAGTGGCTGGTGGGTTTGAACCTCCAGCTTTCTGGTTAGCAGTCAAATACCTTAGACATATACAACCAGAGCTCCTTTGAGGTCATCTCACCTCTTAGAACCTGCATATTCTCAGTTTAGGTCCTATTCAGTTGACCTTACTTATAGAATTTCTGACTCATTGAGATTAGAAAGTGTGACAAATTACATCTAGATGGAGATTTATAGAGACAGTGAGAAATGATAGCTATTCTCTGATAATAATGGGAGAGAGAGAGAGAGAGAGAGAAAGCTCAAAATGCAGGCAGGAAAATGAAGAACAATGTAGCTTAAATCCATTTAATATGAGAATAAATAACTCTACTCATTTCAAAATGTTATAAAATCAAATTAGTACAATTGATCTTCATGTCATTAATGATGATTGATAAATAATAAATTTTTATAGATGATATTCAGTTTAACAAAGCAGAAAATCAAATAATTATCTTCTCAACAATTTCTATAAACTGACTTAAATAAAAATGCATAAGAATGCTAAATAATTTTGTTTTAGTATCCTAAAATAAGCCTTTGCTTTTGTGGGACAGATTTGGAAAATGCTGGGCTAATGAGATTTTCTTTTGCTTGAAGCAGAGTCAGTTCTATTGCTAAGAACAGAACATTGACAGCCTTTTCAATGCTTAGTAAAACTTAAGAGAGTTACTTAAAGTTATGTTTGGAGAAGGCTACTGAGGAAATCCGGTATACAATCAAAGCAGAAGAATGAATTCTGGATTTCACGTCTATCACACTACACTTAGAGTGGGACCTGAATGCAAGCTGACTCCTATATCTAAATGTTTTGGTTACCTTTATGCTGCTCTAACAGAAAATACCACAAATGGAATGGCTTTAACAAACAGGAGTTTATTCTCTTAGAAGTTTTAAGTCTGAGTTCAAAGTGCCAGGCTCTAGGAGTTGGGTGAAAGTCCCTCAACATTGGGCTTCATCTCTGCCTCCTGGTCCTGGCCACTGAAGCTAGAGGCTTTTCTTCACTCAGACAGCTGCTAGCTGCTGAGGCTCACAAATCAAGCGTTGACTAGTAAAAAGCCACAGTCCCAATGTAACCAAATAACATGGCAGGCCACTAATTCAAGTCCAGAAGTCCCAAGATCGGTAAGGCATGTCAGGCTGCTGAAAAATGACTCGGCTCCATGCAGGGTTCAAGCATGCCATCAACTGGATACCTTCCTCAAAGTTGCTTCTTATATACTGGAAGCAGCCCACATCCCTAAAGCAGCTACCCAGCTGCTCCAGTAGATTGCACCATGGAGTTACTTACCAGTCTCGCCATGGGGAATAACTACATACAGCTGCCCAGCCACTCAACCAGGCCCAGCCAATTTGACACACAACCTTAACTATCACACCAAGAAACAGATCTGGTTCAACTGTGCAGTAACTCAGGAAGATCTAGAGGTAACTCAACTGGTGCTCAGTTCTAGAAATGAAGGTCCAATTCTAGAGCCACTTCTCAGCTCTGTAGAATTGGGCCGATTAATGCATCTTTTCTACCTCATTTCCCTCACCTGTAAGATCAAAATAGTTGTAGGTTGTGTGCACATTAGTTTAACATATGTATGTGGTTAATAAGTATACAATAAGAGCTAGTCAGCCCCAGCGATACAGGTGAGGAGAGACAACTCAGGGACGCCCAAAGCAGCAGACTGGAAGACCAGGAGAAAGGGGATTAAAAGCCAGGAAGCTAGAGACAAGAGCAATAAGCCGAAGGGATTAGGTGAGGAGAGGAAACTCAGGCCCACCCTAAGCAGCAGGACCGGAGAGCAGGAGAAGGGATAAAAGTGAGGACCTGGTCAGAGGAACAGTCAGCCCCAGGGACAACTCAGGGATGCCCAAAGCAGCAGGCCAGAAGAGCAGGAGAAAGGGGATTAAAAGACAGGAAGCCAGACAGAGGAACAGTCAGCCACAGGGACCCAGGTGGGGGGGATACAAAAGGTCTCCAACAGCA
>NW_006921640.1:13808552-13838541 GCF_000298275.1 Orycteropus afer afer | reverse complement strand
GGAGGGTCGATGAAAGAGGGGGAGGCCTTCAACAAGATGGATTGACACGGTGGCTGAGATGATGGGCTCGAGTATAGCAGGAATTGTGGGGCTGGCACGGGATCGGGCAGTGTTTCGTTCTGCTGTGCATGGGGTTGCTATGAGTCGGAAATGACTCGAGGGCACTTAACAACAATAACAATAACAAGAGCTCAATAAACACTAGTTATTATTATTATAATGACTATGATGGTTTTGTGGCTAAAAATGTAAGAAACATGAAACAAAATTGTGAAGTTATTTAACCTCATTTAACTAAGAAATGTCCATCAGTAATTAAAAAATATAGTCTTATTTTGTAGTTCACTTCGAGTACATTAACTCATTATTTTTAAAGGCATATATCAAAGGTTATTGAAATGTTTACAAAGTGAAAATAAGTAATATTAAGATACATTGTGAATGATGTAAATTCTTATCCTACAAAGTTTATGTAATGATTATTTTTTCTTTTCAATATTCTAGTTCAAGATTTTATCTTAAGTAGCCTGTTGTGGTTTTTTTTTTTTCTTTGATAAAATTATCCCCATAGACTACATTACCAGAGGTGAGGTTACTGCTGTGATACATATTAACATTGTTATGATCACGTCAGGTATAATTATATTGTTTTATACCAAATTACATGCCACAGGTCACTAGCCAGGCAGAATATCTGATGCATAGGCCCTAGAGCTCTGGAATCATTAGATTTTGGTTAAGCAACTACCTCTGTCATTTATCCAGCTCTGTGACATGGCACCAGTCACTTAATTTCCTGAGGGTTAATTGCCTTTTCTATAGAATTATTTTTATGGAAATAGTAAACTCATTCTTATGTTAGAAGGATTGAATGTGACAATTCTTGTGAGGTGATCAGAATAGTCCCTGGTAACAAGTACTCTGAAGATATTAGGAACTTTTACTAATACTAGCTCTGAGTATGCACCATGTACCTTATGTCAGGCACTGTGGCTACTGTGGAAATCCAAGGCTTTTTTTTTTAAATACTAAGATATTCCTTAGGATTTTACCTCGCTTTTTGAAAGAGAAGATGATTTGAAGCACTAACTTATGAAGATCAAAGAATACAACCTTCCATATGGATTATACTTCAACATAAAGAAAGTAAAAATCTTCACGACTGGACCAATAAGCAACATCATGATAAATGGAGAAAAGATTGATATCATCAAGGATTTAATTTTATTTGGATCCACAATCAACATCCATAGAACCAGCAGTCAAGAAATCAAATGACATATTGCATAGGGGCAATCTGCTGCAAAAAACCTCTTTAAGGTGTTAAAAAAGTAAAGATTTCACATTGAGGACTAAAGTGAACCTGACCCAAGCCATGATATTTTCTGCTGCCTCATGTACAATCAAAAGCTGGACAATGAATAAAGAAGTCAGAAGAAGAATTGATGCCTTTGAGTTATGGTATTGGTGAAGAATACTGAATATAAGATGAACTGGCAGAAGAATGAACAAATATGTCAGCCATCCTTAGAAGCAAGGATGGCAAGACTTTGTCTATTGCACTTTGGACATGTTAGCAGGAGGGACCAGTCTCTAGAGAAGGATTCATGGTTGGGAAAGTAGAGGGCCAGCAACACAGAGGAAGAACTTCAATCAGGTGAATTGACACAGTGGCTGCAACAATTGTGAAGATAGCTCGGTGTTTTGTTCTGAGGATTTCTATGAATAGGGTTTCTATGAATAGGAACTGACTCGATGGCCCTTTATAACAATAACAAGATAAGTGCAAGTGTAGTCCCTGGGTGGTATAAATTAATTAATTCACTTGGCTGCTAACCAAAATGTTTTGAGGTTCAAGTTCACCCAGAGGTGTCTTGGAAGAAAGGCCTGGCAATCTATTTCCAAAAAATCAGTAATTGATAACTTTATGGATCACAATTCTCCTCTGACACACATGGAGTTGCCATGACACAGAGTTGACTTGATGACAGCTGTTTTTCAAGTCCAAGGATACAAGAATTAAAATAGAGATGTATCAAAAATCTTATAGTTTAGTAGGGAGACAGATGTAAACATGGTAGCAGAGATTGTAGAGCATGCCATTAAGTCAATTCTGATTCATAGTGACCCTAAATGACAGAGTAGAACTGCCCCATAATGTTTCCTAGGCTGTAATCATCAGGAGAGCAGATCTCCTGGTCTTTTCTCCCAGGGAACATCTGGTGGGTTCAAGCTACCTACCATTTGGTTAGCAGCTGAGCATTTAACCATTGCACCACCAAGGTAAATGGTTTTCTAAATGCAGGGATATAAAAATGAAAATAGATATTTGTCAAAGAGCTTATGGTTTAACAGGAAGGCAGACATATACATAGCAGCAGAGACGGAAGTAGCTAATCTTTCCCAGTGGAGACCACAGAGATGACATGTAAGCTGAAGAAGGGCATCTGAGGTAAAGATTAGGATCATTCATAGAGAGTGCAAAGGTGTGATGATCATATTTAGGAGACCTATAAACCCCACTGCTACTGAGTCAATTCTGACTTACAGTGACCCTATAAGGACATAGTAGAACTGCCTCATAGGACTTTCAAGGCTATCATCGTTTGCAGAACCACCCACTGCCGTGGAGTCAGATCTGACTCATAGCGACCCCTCCTTGGGTTTCCGAGGTGGTATCACTACAGAATTAGATTGCCCAACCTTTCTTCTGAGGAGTGGCTGGTGGGTTTGAACAGCCAGCCTTCTGGTGAGCAGTCAAATGTCTTCTTAGGCACTATGCCACCAGAGCTCCCTTTGCAGAACCAGACAGCTATATTTTTCTCCTGCTGAATGGCTTATGGGTTCAAACCACCAACATTTAGTTTAGCAGAAAAGGCTCAACCCTTGTGCCACCAAGGTTCCTCCTTTAGGAAACTGTGAAAATAAAGTACAGTAGTTGGAGTGTCAATGAGAAGGATCAGAATGGGCTCAGGGTATTGGAACTGAATACGTTTCTCCACAATGTCATCTGCATTTCCTCAATTGCTTTCTTTAAGGCAGAGGATAGGGAGGCATTTGCAGCCTTTACCTTTAAGCTGTCATTTCTCCCTAGACTGTGCAGTCTGTTCCTTTCCAGCTAAAATGAATTGCCTTTATCGGCAGATGGCTGAGACTACTGCAGTTAACTCTGTCTGGAATTCCTGCATCTACAATGAGATCCTTCTGATTTATTTCATCTGCAATAATTAAACTGGCCTTTCTTTGCAGCAATGACTTAAAAATGTCAGGCTCACTGGGCCTCAAAGAAGATGTTTGTTGTTGATACTGCTAGGTTAGTCAGGGACAACTTCAGATGCATCTCAACCCCTATTTGGCCATTAAAAAGTTCATCTACCAACCAAGGAAAGTGCCCCTCAAGTGCAACACAGAGACACAGCTCATAGTCATTCCATCTATTAGAACCGAAGACAGATAATGGCATTATTTGTATCCAGACAGAACAATGACTCCATCTTGTCTGAATCTGCTTGTCAATGTCTATCCCCCAGGGCAGCAATAGGGAAGCAGGACTCCATTGAGTTGGAAAGGAAGGAGAGGGAAGGAAAGAAGCATTTTGCAATATTGTATGTAAATACAGAGACTTCAAGGCAAAAATATGAGCTTAATCACAAAAATGAGCACAAATGCCAGAGTCCCCCTTAAGAGATATACAGATATTTAACTGAAAGTTTTATTTCTCTATCTTCAACAATAAACTTTGATTCTCTCATGCAAAAATCTGTAGACACATTAGAAATGGTGCAGAGAAAAACAAAGGATTCAAAGTGAAAGACACAAGAGCAGATCATCCCTCACATAAAACTCAAAGGTGGAGACTTCCAGATGGAGGATTAGGCAGACAAGTGACACAGACCCTCTTCAACAAAGAAAAGAAAAACCAATTGACAGAGATACAGAGCCCTGAGCTTTGAAAGGAACTATAGAGAAGTGGATTAAACACCAACTACTGGAAAAACCTGAATGAAAACAGTGGGTACAGAGATGGTCAGAGCAGCAGACTGTCAGCTACCCTGATAGGACCAGCAGCTTGAATATTTCCAAGTGGTGTTGGGACCTGAGAATTGACTTAAAGATCAGCCTTGGTCACCAAGGGCTGCAGGGACAACTGTGCTGGTGCCCTACGACTAGGAAGGGAAACAACAAGGAGGGAGACAAACTCGGCTGTTGACTTTCCATGGTACGGAGGGTGCAGCCATTTTGATTGTTTACACATGGCAGCCATTTAGGGTATTTAAAGTGACCAAGGATGCAGCCATTTTGAATGTTTACAAGCAGTGGCCATTTTGGATATTTAAACTAACCGAGGGCACAGCCATTTTGAATGTTTACAAGTGGAGGCCATTTTGGATATTTAAAGTGACTGAGGGTACAGCCATTTTGAATGTTGACAAGTGGCAATGATTTTGGATTTTAAAGTGATAGCATTCTAGTCAGATTCCAGGGACTAGGAATAGGCTCTGCTTGCCAAGGTTGTCAGGGACATGCAAGAGGCTGACAACAGAAAAGGAGAAAGGTGGTGAGTGTATAAGTGCTATCAACTAGTGAATGGAGGAGCACAGCACAGTACCCTGCTTGAGTAGATAACATACAAAGAAAACAAAAATTGTGGGCAAGTCACTCCAACATACAATCACCAATTAAATATAAACACAAATACATCACAATGCCTTGGAGACAACAGAGCATCACAGTCCACACAAAGAAGCAATATAAAGCAGGAAAAACAAGGGACCAGGATACAGACCCAAAAAACATCCCTGAGGGAAACTCAGCATTGGAACTCCCTGATAAGGAATTCAAAAGAATTATATTTAGGTATCTTCAAAAGACTGAGAGACAGATCAAGGAAAACACAGAGAAAACCCTAGAACAATTTTGAAAGATAATATAAGAACAAAATGACAAAATAAATGAAAAATTAGAAACGATACAAAGTCTACAGACAGAAATCCAGAAGATTAATACTAAATTTTCAGAAATAGATAAGACATTGAAAGGGCAAAGGAGTAGAATTGATGTAATGGAAGACAGAATTAGGGAGATTGAAGGTAAATACCTGAACACTTCTTTGGAAAGGGATCAATCAGAGAAAAGATCAAGACAAAATGAAGAAAGCCTAAGGTTCATGTGGGATTCCATCAAAAGGAATAACCTACGTCTGTCTAATCAGAATTCCAGAACAGAAAGAGACAAATAAAACCACAGAGAAAATTGTCAAATATTTGTTGGAAGAGAACTTCCCTGGTATGATGAAAGATGAGAATATACCCATTCAGGAAGTCCAATGAACCCCAAACAGGATAGACACCAAAAGAAAATCACCAAGACATATCATCATCAAACTCACCAAAACCAAAGACAAAAGAAAGAATCATGAGAGTAGCCTGGGAAAAATGAAAATAACCTACAAGGGGCAACCAATAAGACTAAGCTCAGATTTCTCGACAGAAACTATGCAGGTGAGAAGACAATGGGATGGTATATATAAAACCCTGAAAGAGAAAAATTTCCAAACAAGAACTATGTACCCAGCAAAATTGTCCCTTAAATATGACGGTGAAATTAGAACATTTCCAGATAAGCAGAAATTAAGGGAATTTGTTAAAACCAGACCAACCTTACAAGAGATGCTAACGGGAGCTCTTTGGAAAGAGAAACAACAACAGGAAACAACTGACCCCTAACACACATGATGATGTCACCCAGAAACCAACCCAGTTATGGAAGTATCCAAAGTACATAAGTCTATAAGATTGTAAACACAGAACCACAGACATCAATTGACAAATGAGGACAACTACAAACCAAAAAGAGGGGTAAAAACTGTCATTACAGAGCTTCTAGATGATAGAGAAGTGCTAAAGGGGCAAGGAGGCCACATCTTCTGACCTCCTCTAACCCCACAAGAGGAAGACAGAGTCACTATCAGTAACCTAAGGCCTATTCCTGCAAGGCCAGACATGCTGCCTCCCTCCAGCCCTTTCACCAACTGTTCCTCCCAAAGCACCCACCACCTCTCTGCTGGGTTCGATAACTTGCTACAGTGGCCACACAGAACTCACAGATTATGGATTATGGGGTTTAGTAGGGAAGCACCAGGCTACAATTCAAGTTCAGGAAAAACAATCTCTCTCCCAGCCCACCATCTCTCAGCCAACTGTCTCTCACAGTCTCTCTCCCAGCAGTGCGTGTCCCTGTGTGTCTCATTCAGCAATGTGTGTCTCTTGCATCTCTTTCACAGCAGTGCGTGTCTCTCAGGAACGCGTGTCTCTTTCATCAGCACATCTTCCTCAACCAGCAGTCAGAGAGACCTCTGCCTCTTGGAGGCCTCCTTTTGAGTCTGGCAGAGTGGCCAAACTATCCAATCATAACATCAGAATTCTAAGCATGTGAGAGGAAACGAACTTCCCAGAACGTCGCTCCAGTGCCACTCCCACCAGAAATACCCCAGGTGGACAACTTTTACAATCAGGAGCTCCTCAATTGCTCACAGAAAATTCCACCACAGAGTTTACAAGGACTTATGGCTAGAAAAGCCATACCAGGTAATTTACTACAGCGCAGGAAGTCAAGACAACTACAAGATAGAAGGGACTGTTCTAAACTTGGGAAGAAAACTATAAATCACAGGGTAACCTCAAAGAAAAATGATAAACCTTCACATCAAAATAAAAAAGAAGACCTGAACAAATATTTAGCAAATACTATAACAATAGCAACGAAGGAAGTGAGAACACCATTCATAAACAAAATGAGCTCAGCATAGAAAATTATATGGAACAAAGAAATTGACACCATGGAAAAGCACATAACAAAAATGACAGCAAAAAATTCATATTTGCTGATAATTACATATCTGACACGGGACTTATCTCTAAGATTTATAGAAAACTCCAATGCCTCAACAGCAAAGAGATTAACAATCCAATTGAAAAATGGGCAGCAGACATGAATAGACACTTCACCATGGATGATATTCAGGTGGCTTGTTAATACACAAAGAGAATCTCACAATCATTGGCCATCAGAAAGATGCAAATCAAAACAACAATGAGATACTGTCTCACCCCAGCACTGATGGCAAGGTTCAATGAGACAGAAAATAACTAATGCTGGAGGGGATGTGGAGAGATTGGGACACTCATACACTGCTGGCAGGACTGGGAAGTGATACAAACACTGTGGAAAGCAATATGGTGATTCCTGAGAAAGCTGGAATTGGAGATACCATTTGACCCAGCAATCCCAGTACTAGGTGTATATCCTAGAGAGGTGAGAGCAGAAATAGATATATGCACACTCACGTTCATCACAGCACTATTTACAATAGCAGAAAGATGGAAACAACCTAAGTGCCCATCAGCGGAAGAGGGGATGACCAAACATGGTACATACACATAATGGAATGCTACACAGCACTAAAGAATAGTTACAGTCTGCAAAACACTGCATAACATGGATGAACTTGGAGGACATTATGCTGAGTGAAATAAGTCAATCACAGGAGGACAAATATAGTAGTTCATTGTTGTGGAGGGTCAAGGACAGGTTTATATATGCAGGAAACTTTCTTTGTTGGTTGCCAGGGTTGGGAGGGGAAGAGAGGGAACACTGCCAAAAAAAAAAAAAAAAAAATCATTGACCTGTGTCACTTTACTTTTGTGTATTTCACTGTACATAATTTATATTTCAATAAAATGCATTGAAATAATAATAATAAAAAAACCCTCAAAGGCTTTAGCTAGGTGATGAAATGTATATGTGAAAAAAAGAAAGATGCACCTTTAGTGTTGCAACAGATAAAGTTCAGTAAGACTGGAGGGAGACAGTGGAAATGTCAGGGGATGAAAGCAATAATACTGTTAGTAGAGCAAGCATCTCTTGTGCATTTACTCTGTATCAGGTACTAAGCCTATTAAATGCCTTTTCTCTTTTAAACCTCACCAAGACCTTATGATGATATAGCAATTAAGCACTTGACTGCTAACTGAAAGCTGAACCCACCAGCTACTATAGGGAAGAAAGTCATGGAAGTCTATTTCCATAAAGCTTGATAGTCTTGGAAACCCCATGAAGCAGTTCTACCCTGCCCTATAGGGTGTTCATGAATAGGTATCAACTCCACTGTAGGGGGTTTTGGTTTAGGACCTACACACATTGCTGATTGGTGCAAATGGTTAACATAGTTGGTTACTGTCTGAAAGACAGGAAGTTCAAATGCACACAGCGGTACCTTGAAGAAAGGCCTAGTGATGGGCTTATGAAAAATCAGCCATTGAAAACCCTACAGAGCACAATTTTACTCTGACACACATGGAGTTGCCATGAATTGAAATTGACTCTAAGGTAACTGGAAGAGGAAAAAAGAAAAGTACCCTTTGAGATTGAAACCTCATTATCACAGTTTTGCAAATGAGGGAACAATGGTGTAGAGAGTATAAGTGGACTCATCAAGGTCATCCAGTTTCAGGGAACTAGACAAAGGCCAAATGATAAAAGGTCTTATGTTTCAAGCTAACTTACTGCCGTTGAGTGGGTTTTGACTCATAGCGACCCCTCCTTGGCCGAGGCAGTGTCTCTACAGAAATAGATTGCCCAGTCTTTCTTCCAAGGAGTGGCTGGTGGGTTTGAACCACCAGCCTTTTGATTAGCAGTCAAATGTCTTAAGCACTACACCAAATTTTCCCTTGAAGTCAATGAGGTGCTATAGAAATATTTTAACTGAAAAAGTAGCATGACTAGATCCGTATTTTATAAATACAGACCTAAGGATTGAGGTGGGAGCTCTGGTGGCATAGTGCCTAAAGCATTTGACTGCTAACTAGAAGGCTGGCTGTTCAAACCCACCAGCCACTCCTCAGAAGGAGGGTTGGGCAATCTACTTCGGTAGAGATACCGCCTCGGAAACCCAAAGAGGGGTTGCCATGAGTCCGATCCGACCCAATGGCAGTGGGTTAGAGATTGATGTGGGGTGCATAGGGAGTGGGAGGTGGTGGGCAGAAGAAAGCAAATTAGATCCAGTTAGAAGGCTTTGGCTGCTGTCTGGGGATAAATGCTGAGGCAGTAGCTGTGCATCAGTTAAAAGGGAATCTATTTGAGAAATATGAAGGAGCTATAGTGAAGCATCGGGAGCTCTGGTAGCATAGCGGCTGAGACACTTGCCTGCTAACCAGACGGCTGGCGGTTCAAACCCACCAGCCACTCCTCGGAAGGAAGGTTGGGCAATCCTACTTCCATAGTGATACTGCCTCGGAAACCCAAGGAGGGGTCGCTATGAGTCGGGGCCGACTCGACAGCACATAACAACAACAACAACATAGTGAAGCATCACAGGCAATTCAAGAGTTAAAGCAATGAACTAAAGCAGATATTAAAGACATTTTCTTATTTTGTATCCCCCTCAAAGGATGTGGGAATCTGCACAATTAGGTAGGATTTATATTACAGCAAATATTTACTTGGCAATCTGTAGAATCTGATTAGTGATTAATAGACCAAGTTATTTTAAACTCATGGGCCACAGTCATTAAGGAAAAAGAAAATTACCACTCTGGCTGCTTCATATTTTAATTCCAAGTAGAAAGACTTATTTAGCAACCTTTGTTGCAAAGCTTATAATCACAGTTTGGAAAATGGGACAGCATAAACAAAGTATTATCCTGACACTGAATGAGTCAGCTTCTATAAATAGGACAAATTTCTAAAGCTCCAGACCAATAGCTAGCGTATCTGGCCTAGTCCCTATCTTAACCTCTTGGCTCATGTATTTAGAGAAAAAAAAGCTACAGATTTCTATGGAGATGTCCATTTAAAATGCCACTTGGTAAGAAGTCACAGGACAAGGAGTCACTATGAGTCGGATTTGACTCGATGGCAGTGAGTTTGGTTCTTTTGGTTTTATGCCCATGAAATTTATCAAGGACAACTTAGGGAAGCCCAGGATTTTCTACTAAAAGATCAATAAAAGCAATAGCTACTTACAATTTTCAGATGGGAAAGCAGGACTAGAGAGGTGGCAGCCCTAGAATCCAGTTTTCCTGGTTAGACATTGTTGTTGTTATTTGCCGTCGAGTCGGCCCCGACTCATAGCGACCCCTCTTTGGGTTACCAAGGCAGTATCACTACAGAAGTAGGATTGCCCAACCTTCCTTCCAAGGAGTGGCTGGTGGGTTTGAACCGCCAGCCTTCTGGTTAGCAGTCAAGTGCCTTAGGCACTATGCTACCAGAGCTCCCTAATATAAGTAACATCGTGAGAGTTCAGGCTGTGGAATAGAATGATTCAGCATTTTTGCACAAAGGACACATGGAAGTTAAATTCTTACTAAGTCCAGAGTTTCTTCTTCTTCTTGTCATTTTTAACAATAACCTGTTTATAGATTTACTACTTGTGTTGTATTTTCATATTTGGAAAGCTGGGTGGCATTCTGAGAAATGTAAAATAAGACTTCTATCTTAGAGCTTAATCAGAGTCTGCTTAAAGTACAAGCAAATAATTTTATTGAGAGAAAAAACAATTTGCAAATTAGGAAACACAGCATCAAGAGACTCTCAACAAATTGTTCCACAGAGATATATGGGTTTTTATACTGTAAAGAAAGCAAGTGCACATGGTTACAATCATGGTGACTTGGAATTACATCAGAAGCACTGGTGTTGTACTGCCTAAGACATTTGACTGCTAACCAGAAGTTTGGCAGATCAAACCCCCCAGCCACTCCATAGGGGGTCGCTATGAGTCAGAATTGACTTGTTGGCAGTGAGATTCTTCTTTTCTCTTATATATATATATATATATATATATATATATACACACACACACATCTATCTATCTATCTATCTATCTATCTATTTATCTATCTATCTACTTATCTATATGGCAATAACCAAACCAACACTAAACTCACCGCTATCGAGTTGATTCTGACACCACAGCAAGTTAAAATACTACAAGTTTAGCTGCTAGAGTTCCTGGAGCCTATCTCACAAGAAATCCTCTTTTATATATACATTCTTTATGCTGCACAAACATTATCTCAAGACCTTCTGAATAACATTCCCTATAAAACATATCTTTACAAACTGTCCTTTTGCCTCCTTCATTGTTTGTTGAGAGTGATTAAAGTTCCATTGCTTGTTAAGTTTCCCCATTCTTCTCTAAAAGTTACTTATCTAGCAGAGCACAGTGAAAACTTAAAGACATGAAAGGCTGAAGTACTGTGCTAAAAAATCAAAATGTGGGGTGCATAGGGAGTGGGCAATAATTCACTCACTCACTCACTGCTGTCAAGTCAGATCCAACTCATAAATACCCCTTCTTGGGTTTCCGAGGAAGTATCACTATGGAAGTAGACTGCCCAATCTTCCTTCCAAGGAGTGGCTGGTGGATTTGAACTGCCAACCTTCTGGTTAGCAGTCAAGTGCCTTAAGCACTATGCCACCAGAGCTCTTTCCTTATAATCAGACAACTGATCAGTCAACTAAAAATCCCCACAACTGGACCAATAAGCAGCATCATGATAAATGGAGAAAAGATTGAAATTGTCAAAGATTTCATATTACTTGGATCCACAATCAACACCAATGGAAGCAGCAATCAAGACATCAGATGATGTATTGCACTGGGCAAATCTACTGCAAAAGACCTCTTTAAAGTACTAAAGAGCAAAAATGTCTCTTTGAAGACTAAGGGTGCCTAACCCAAGCCGTGCTATTTTCAATAGCCTCATATGTATGTGGAAGCTGGACAATTAATAAGGAAGACATAAAAAGAGTTGATCCTTTTGAGTTGTGGTGTTGGCAAAGAATACTGAAAGTACCGTGGCCTGCCAGAAGAACTAACAAATTTATCCTGGCAGAAGTGCAGCTGGAATGATCCTTGGAAGTGAGAATGGCCAGACTTTATCTCACTTGTTGTTGTTGTTGTTGTTGTTATGTGCTGTCGAGTCGGCCCCGACTCATAGCGACCCCTCTTTGGGTTTCCGAGGCAGTATCAGTACGGAAGTAGACTGCCCAGCCTTCTTCCGAGGAGTGGCTGGTGGGTTTGAACCACCAATCTTCTGATTAGCAGTCAAGTGCCTTAGGCGCTACACTACCAGAGTTCTGTCAAAATGGTTCCAACTGATAGCAGATCTGTGTAAACAAAACAAACACTGCCTGTCCTGCACCATCTTCACAAATGTTTGTAGGCTTGAGTCCATTGTTGCAGCTGTTATATCAATCTATCTCAGTAAGAATCTTATTTTCCACTGACTCTCTATGAAGCGTGATGTTCTTCTCCAGGAACTAGTCCCTGCTGATAACAGGTCCAAAGCAAATGAAATGAAGTCCAGCCGTTCTTCCTTCAAAGGAGCATTCTGGCTGTAATTCTTCCAAGACATTTTGTTCATTACTCTTGCAGTCTATGGTATAGCCAATACTTCTTACCAACACTATAATTCAAATGCATCAGTTCTCCAGTCTTCCTCACACATTGATGAGCTCCTACAAGCATATGAAGACGTTGAAAATACTATGGCTTGGATCAGGCACACTTTATTCCTCAAAGTGATATCTTTGCTTTTTAACTCTTTAGAGATGTCTTTTGCAAAAGATTTGCCCAATGCAATATTTCCTTTGATTTCTTGACAACTGCTTTCATGAGCATTGATTGCAGATCCAAGTAAAATGAAGTCCTTGGCAACTTCAATCTTTTTTCCATTTTTTATGATGTCCCTTATTCATCCATTTGTGAGGATTTTTGTTTCTTTTATGTTGAGATGTAATGCATACTGTAAGTCTTTGATCTTCATCAGTAAATGTGTCAAGTCTTCTTTGCTTGCAGCAAGGAAAGTTGTGTCATCTGCATATGACAAGTTGTTAATGAGTCATCTTCCAATCTTGATACTGCATTCTTCTTCATATAGTCCAACTTCTTAAGATTATTTTATCAGTGTACATATTGAATAACTTTGGTGAAATGGTACAACCCTGACACACACCTTTCCTAATTTAAAACCATGCAGTATTCTCTTGTTCTGTTTAAATGAATGCCCCTTGATCAATATACAGGTTCTTCATGAGAACAATTAAACTTGCTGGAATACCTATTCTTCACAATGTTATCAATAATTTGTTATGATCCACACAGTCAAATGCCTTCCTGTTATTCTTTGTTTTCAGCCAAAGTCCATCTGACACCAGCAATGATGTCCCTTGTTCTACATCCTTTTCTGAATCTGGCTTGAATTTCTGAAGTTCCCTATCAGTATACTGCTGCAATTGTTTTTGAATTATCTTCAGCAAAACATTACTTACATATGATATTAATGATATCCTTTGATAATTTCTGCATTCTGTTAGGTTACCTTTCTTTGGAATGGACACAAATGTGGATGTCTTCTAGTTGTTTGGCCAAGTAGCTGTCTTCCAAATTCCTTGGGATAGACAAATGAACGCTTTCAGTATTGCCTCTGTTTGTTGAAACATTTCAATGGGTATTCTGTCAATTCTTGGAACCTTGTATTTCACCAATTCCTTCAGGGCAGCTTGGATTTCTTCCTTCAATACCACCAGTCCTTGATAATATGCTATCTCCAGAAATGACTGAATGCTGACTACCTTTCTTTGGCAAGACAATGGTAAGTTAAAATTCTACAAAGTTAGCTGCTAGGTTTCCTGGACTCAATCTAGCAGGAAATCCTCTGCTACATATACATCATTTATGCTACACAAACATTATCTCAGAACCTCTGGATAAATGTTTCCCAGAAAATATTCCATCACAAACTGTAGTTTTGTCTCCTTCCTTGTTTTTTTGATGGTGGTTATAGTTTCATTTTTTGTTATAGTTTCCTCGTTTTTCTCCAAAAGTTACTTATCTAGCAAAGCACAGGGAAAACAAAGATATGATAAGCAGCAGTATTATGCTAAAAATCAAAATGAAGTCTGACTTTGGACAACAACGTAGCTGTTTCCTAATAATTATGTGCCTCAATTATTAATTGTAGGTGTTCTTTTACATTTCTAAGTAAAGGAAAAGTTATCAGTGATAGTCCTGAAACATTCTCTAAGCCCAGAAAAAAACAAGCAGCCATTTACCCATAATATACATATATAAGAACTATATCGTGTAGAGTGTTTAGTGTAATTGGCTTTTTTTCAAGTAACAAACACACAAAAATGAGAAAATATTTTACATTTATAATACCATGCATTATAGAAAGTTACCACATCCAGTGACCAGTTCAAGAAAAATAACTTGACATTCATTCCAGAAGTCATTTTATGCCCATTTACAGTCACTATTTCCTGGTAACCATTGTTCTGATTTCTAACAGCATAGATTACTTTTCTTTTATATTAAATTTTATGTAAATAGAATTACACTGTATGCATTCCTTATGTATCCTTTATATTTGGTTTCTTTAGCTTGATATAAATAGAAATTCATCCATATTTATCAGAATAAGGAAAGGCATTTCTATTTCTAGTTTGCTGAGAGATTTTTTCCCTTTTTTAAAAAGTTTTTCACCATTAATCATATTGGTATTTTTCAAATCATTTCTTTCACCAAGAGAAATATGATTTTTTTCCAGTTTTCTGGTAATATGGAAAATTACATGTTAATTTTGTAATGGTAATATGATTGATTTTCACATATTAACTCACCCATACATTCTTGGAATAAGATTGATTTAGATTTAATCAAGATGTGTTGCTTTTTTTCTACTATATATTTTGCTGGATTCACTGCTCTAAAGTTTTGTTAAAAATTATTACATCTATGTCAGAATCACCACTCATCTGTCAGTTTGCCATATTGTGGTAGCTTACATGTTGCTGTGAGGCTGGAGGCTATGCTACCAGTATTTCAAATGCCAGCAGGGTCACATGTGGCAACACGTTTCAGTGGAGTTTCCAAACTAAGATAGACTTGGAAGAAGAAAGGGGTCATCCACTTCTCAAAAAATTGGCCAGTAAAAATCTTACAAATAGCAGTGAGACACTGTCTGATATATTACTGGAAAACTTTATGAATAGTCCTGAAACACTGTCTGATACAGTGCTGGAAGATGAGTCCCACAGGTTGGAAGGCACTCAAAATATGACTGAGGAAGAGCTGCCTTCTCAGAATAAAACCAATTTTAATGATGTAGATGGAGTAAACCTTTTGAGACCTCCATTTGTTGATGAGGCATGACTCAAAATGAGAAGAAACAGCTGTAAACATCTATTAATAATCGGAACATGGAATGTACGAAGTATGAATCTAAGAAAATTGGACATTCTCAAAAATGAAATGGAACACATAAGGATCAATATCTTAGACATTGTTGTTGTTGTTGTTAGGTGCTATCGAGTTGTCTCTGACTCATTGCAACCCTCTGCACAGCAGAACAAAACACCTCCGGTTCCGTGCCAACTCCACGATCCTTGCTATACTTGAACCCATCACAGCAGCCATTGTGTCAATCCATCACGTTAAGGGCTTTCCCCTCTTTTGTCGGCCCTCCACCTTACTAAGCATGACATCCTTCTTCAGGAAATGGTCCTTTCTGATAACATTACCAAAGTAGGTGAGATGAAATCTGGCCATTCTTGCTTCCAAGGAGCATTCTGGCTGCACTTCCTCCAGGACAGACCTGTTAGTTCTATTAGCAATCCATGGTATTTTCAGCATTCTTCACCAGCACCACAACTCAAAAAACATCAACTCTTCTTTGGTCTTCATTATTTGTTGTCCACCTCTCACATGCATATGAGGTGATTGAAAATACCATAGCTTGTGTCAGGAACACTTTAGTTCTCAGGGAGACATCTCTGCTCCTCAACACTTGAAAGAGGTCCTTTGCCACCAACTTGCCCAGCGCTGTACGTCATCTGATGTCCTCACTGCTGCTTCCATTGGCATCGATTATAGAACCAAGCAGTGTGAAGTCTTTGACAACTTCAATCTTTTCTCCATTTATCATGATGCTGTTTATGGGTCCAGTTGTGAGAATTTTTGTTTTCTGTATATTGAGATGTAATCCATATTGCAGACTGTAGTCTTCAATCTTCAGTAAGTGTTTCAAATCATCCTCACTTTCAGCAAGCAAAGTTGTGTCATCAGTGTATTACAGGTTGTTAATGATTCTTGCACCAATCTTGTTGCCACATTCTTCTTCACATAGTCCAGCTTCTCGGATTATTTGTTTAGCATATAGATTGAATAAGTATGGTGAAAGGATACAATCCTGATGCACTCCCTTCTTGATTTTAAACCATGCAGTGGCCTCTTATTCCATTCGAATGACAACCTCCTGGTCTTTGTACAGTTTCCTCATGAGTACAGTTAAGAGTTCTGGAATTCCCATTCTTCTCAATGTTATCCCTAATTTGCTATGATCCACACAATCAAATGCTTTTGCATTTTCAATAAAACACAAGTAAACCTCTTTTTGGTATTCCTTGCTTTCAGCCAAGATCTATATGACATCAGCAATTATATCCTTTGTTCCACGACCTCTTCTGAATCCAGCCTGTACCTCTGGAAGTTCTCTATCAATATACTGCTGTAACCATTTTTGAATTATCTTCAGTAATATTTTACTTGCTTGTGATATTTATGATATTGTTTGATAATTTCCACATTCTGTGGGATCACCTTTCTTTGAAATGGGTACAAATATGGATCTCTTTCAGTCACTTGGCCAGAGAGCTGTCTTCCAATCTCTTGGCATAATGAGTGAGTGCCTCCAGTGAGGCATCCTACACGTTAGTGAGCTGAAATGGCTTTTTGGGACCATTTTGAATCAGACAATCATACGATCTATTGTGCTGGGAATGACAAATTGAAGAGGAATGGCGTGGCACCCATCATCACAAAGATTGTTTCAAAATCTGTCCTGAAGTATAGTTTGTCAGTGATAAGATAATATCCATATGCCTACAAGGAAGACCAGTTAATACTACTATTGTGCAAAACACCCAAACTAAAGATGAGAAAATTGGTGATTTTACGAACTTCTACAGTCTGAAATTGACCAAACATGCCATGAAGATATGTTGATTATCACTGGTGATTGGAAAGCAAAAGTTGGAAACAAAGAAGAATCACTGGTAGTTGGAAAATATGGCCTTGGTGTTAGAAATGATCCTAGAGATCCCATGATAGAATTTTGCGAGACCAATGACTTATTCATTGCAAATACCTTCTTTCAGCAACATAAACAGCAGCTAGGCACTTGGACTTTGCCAGATGGAGTACACAGGAATCAGATTGACTATACCTGTGGCAAGAGGCAATGGAAAAGCTCAATATCTTCAGATAAAACAAAGCCAGGATCTAACTGTGGAACTGTTCATATGCAAGTTCAAGTGGAAGCTGAAGACTATTAAAAGAAGTCTATGAGAGTGAAAATATGACCTTGATTATATCCCTCCTGAATATAGAGACCATATAAAGAATAGATTTGATGCATTAAACACCAATGACTGAGAACCAGAATTGTGGGATGACATCAAGAATATCATAGATGAAGAAAGTAAAAGGTCACTAAAAAGACTAGAAAGAGAGAAAAGACCAAAATGGATGTCAGAAGAGACTCTGAGATTTGTTTGAATGGAGAGTAGCTAAAGTATATGGAAGAAATGACAAGATAAAAGAGCTGAACAGAAGATTGTAAAGAGCAGCTCAAGAAGATAAAGCCAGTTATTATAATGAAATATGCAAAGATCTGGAGTTAGAAAACTAAAATGGAAGAACATGCTCAGCATTTCTCAAGCTGAAAGAACCGAAGAAAAAATTTAGGCCTCAAATTGTAATATTGAAAGATCCTATGGACAAAATATTGAATGATGCAGGAAATATCAAAAGAAGATGGAAGGAATACATAGAATTACTGTACCAAAAAGAATTGGTCGATGTACATCCATTTCAGGAGGTGGCATGTGATCAAGAACCAATGGTATTGAAGGAAGAAGTTGAAGTGGCACTGAAGAAAGTGGCAAAGAACAAGGCTCCAGGAATTGACAGAATACCCATTGAGATGTTTCAACGAACAAATACCACACTGGAGGTAATCACTTCTCTAGGTCAAGAAATTTGGAAGCCAGCTACCTGGCCAACTGACTGGAAGAGATCCATATTTGTATCATTCCAAAGAAGAGTGAACCACAGAATGTGGAAATTATCGAGCAATATCATTAATGTCGCATGCAACTAAAATCATACTGAAGATAATTCAAAAACAATTGTTGCAATTTATTAACAGAGAACTTCCAGAAAAGCAAGTTGGATTCAGAAGAGGATGTGGAATGAGGGATATCATTGTTGATGTCAGATGGATATTGGCTGAAAGCAAAGAATACCAGAAAGATGTTTACTGTGTTTTATTGACTATGCAAAAGCATTCAATTGTGTGGATTGTAACAAATTATGGATAATATTGAGAAGAATGGGAATTCCAGAACATTTAATTGTTCTTATGAGGACATGGAACAGGAGGCTGTCATTCAAACAGAACAAGGGGATATTACATGGTTTAAAATCAGGAAGGGAGTGCATCATGGTTATATCCTTTCACTATGTTTATTCAATCTGTATGCTGATCACATAATCTGAGAACCTGGACTATATAAAGAAGAACATGGCATCAGGATTGGAGGAAGCCTCATTATTAACAACCTGTGATATGCAGATGACACAGCTTTGTTTGCTGAAAGTGAAGATGACTTGAAGCACTTACTGATGAAGATTAAAGACTACAGTCTGCAGTATGGATTATATCTCAACATAAAGAAAACAAAAATTCTCACAACTGGACCAGTAAGCAGCATCATGATAAATGGAGAAACAATTGAAGTTGTCAAAGATTTCATTTTACTTGGTTCCACAATCAACACCAATGGAAGCAGCAGTCAAGACATCAGATGATGTACTACACTGGGAAAATCTGCTGCAAAAAAACTTCCAGTGATGAAGAGCAAAGATATCTCTTTGAACACTAAAGTTTACTTAACCCAAGCCATGGTATTTTCTACTGCCTTATATACATGTGAGACCTGGGCAATGAATAAGGAAGACTAAGGAAGAGTTAATGCCTTTGAGTTGTGGTATTGGAGAAGAATACTGAAAGTGTCACGGACTGCCAAAAGAACTAAGAAATCTGTCCTGGACGAAGTGCAGCCAGAATGCTCCTTAGAAATGAAAGTGGCCAGATTTCGTTTCACCTACCTTGGTCATGTTGTTAGAAGGGACCAATCCCTGGAGAAAGATATCATGCTTGGTAAAGTAGAGGGTCAATGAAAAAGGGGAAGGCCCTCAATGAGATGGGTTGACACAGTGGCTATAGCAATGGGCTCAGGTCTAGCAAGGATTGTGAGGCTGGCACAGGACTGGGCTGTGTTAGTTCTGTTGTACACAGGATCTCTATGAGTCGGAGCTGACTCAATGGCACCTAACAACAACATGTCCATGAGAAAGATCAATTTGTAATGTCTGAATCAGGTTTTGGTATCAAGGTCTTATTTACCTCATAAAGAACTTGAGATGTGTTTCCTTTGTTTCTACTCTTTGAAAGAATTTTTCAAGGTGGTATTTTTTTTTCTTAAATATTTGGGAAAATTCATTGGTTTTGTCATATGAGTATTTTTGTAGGTGGTATGTGTTCTTGTGTGTTTGTGTGTATGTGGAAGATATGTAGCAACAGATCCAATTTTTTAATTAAATATTAGATTAGAGGGTTTTTTTTTCCTGCTATTTTTATTTTCTTCAAGTTTTTTTTTCTTAGAGAAATTTGTTCGTTTCACCCAAATTGTCAAGGTTACTGGAAGAATGTTGTTCCTAATATTTTCTGATCACTTTAATGTGTGTAGCATCTATAGTGACATTTCTTCCTCCTATGGGTAATTAAGAGCTCTGGTGGTGTAGTGCCTAAAGCTTTTGACTGGTAAACATAAGGCTGGAAGTTCAAACCCACCAGCCACTCCTGGGAAGGAAGACTGGGAAATCTACATCCATAGTGATACTGCCTCAGCAACCCAAGGAGGTGTCGCTACAAGTCCGATCCAACTCCACTGCAGTGTGTTTGGTTTTGGTTTTGGTTTTATAGGTAATTTACATTTTCTCTCTGTTCCTACTTCCTTGCCTTCTTTCCTTCCATCTGTACTTCTTCTAACTTTCCTTTCTTCCTTTTTGTTCATCTTTCTTATTGCTAATTTTTTTTCAGAGATCTAACTTTTATCCTTGCAGACTGTCACCAAGATGACTGACATAGTAACTGCAACAATGGGCTCAAGTATGGCAAGAATTGTGAGGGCAGTGTACAACTGGGCAGTGTTTCACTGTGTTGTACATAGGGTCATTATGATATGTTGATTCAATGTCACCTCATGACAACTTTTCTCTATTGTACTCTTTTTGGTTTTATTAATTTCTGTGTTAATTTTGTTATTTATTTCCTTCTATTTTATTTAGTTTACCCTTGCTGTTATTTTAATAGCTTAATTCTTTTCTTATATATGCATATAAAGCTAAAATATTGCCTCTGAGATCTATTTTAGCTGAATCCCAGAAGGTTTTTTTTTGGAATCTTGTATTTTTGCTGTAGTTCAATTCAAAATATCCTTTAATTTCAGTTTTGATTTCTTCTTTGACCAATAATGCCTTGGGAGTACATTGCATACTTTCCAACATATATAAATTTTTTTGTCTTTTTATTTTTTATTAGGTATTTCTAGGTTAATTCCACTAGAGATCAGACATCATACTCTGAATGATATTAAGTCTGTTGAGATTTGCTAAAATATTCTCCATGGTCCAGCTTACGGTGATTTTAGCAAAAGTTTTATGTGCACTTGAAAATGTGTATTCTGTTGTGATTGAGTAGTGTTCTATATAGGTCAAGCAGAACCACTTAATTGTGTTGTTTATACTTTCTATATCTTTACTGAGTTTTGTTTGCTTGTTCCATAAGTATTGTTTTAAAATTTATCTCTATGACTTTGGCCATATATGTTTCTTCCTTAAATTGTTAGTTTTTTTTTGTTTGTTTGTTTTTTTAATAAGGAAGACCAAAGAGGAGTTGATGCTTTTGAGTTGTGGTGCTGGTGAAGAATGTTGACAGTACCATGGACTGCTAAAAGAACTAACAAATCTGTCCTAGAGGAAGTGCAGCCAGAATGCTCCTCAGAAGTGAGAATGGTCAGATGTTGTGTTACGGGCATATTGTCAGAAGGATCATTTCCTGGAGCAGGATGTCATGCTTGATAAGGCGGAGGGTTGATAAAAAAGGGAAAGGCCTTCAATGGATTGACACGGTGGCTGTGATGATGAGCTCAAGTATAGCAAGGATCATGGAGCTAGCACAGGGTCGGGCAGTGTTTCATTCTGCTGTACATAGGGTTGCTATGAGTTGGAAATGACTTGACGGCACCTAACAAAAACAACAACAAAAACACTGCCATCAAGTCAATTCTAACTCATAGTGACCCCTGTCGGGTTCCCAAAGCTGTAAACTTTAAGTAAGTAGACTGCCTCATCTTCCTCCTGTGGAGCAGCTAGTGGGTTTCAACTACTGACCTTCTTGTTAGCAGCCAAATGCTTTACCCACTACTTCTCTAGAAGTGCTTTAAAACTATTAGTCAGAAATAATACACTAAAGGAGAACCACTTTCCTTTAAAACAAAAAATGAAAAGAAAAAAAACCTTCTAGGACCACAAATGTATAAGTGGTTGGACATTGCCTGAACAGGCTTTAGGCCATGCATACCTGTATTTGTTTTCTAAGTATCAGGGGACTATGGAATATTCCACTCAGCTTTTCTCTTTGAATTTAGTGCTTTAGCCTTCTGTCCTATGTATATCTGGAATTCAACAAATACATTGAAAGGGAAACTGGCCTTTTGAGGACTTTCAAATCTCCAATTCTGCCACCCAAACACTTCCCAGGCTGCTAAAATTTCTGCTGCTTATTCTGCACTCCAGAAGTAGTTCTCAGTCTGGCTTAAGCTCAGATTCTCAGCTTCTAACTCATGCCCAGATCAGATAATATCTGTACAGAGAGCTTAAAGTCCTAATTTCAACTTCTATTTTTTTTTTTCTTCTGAGGTTTTATTCCTATAATCCTCATTGTTCTGTGGTTCTCTGACACTATTAAGTCTATGAAAATTGAAATTTTTTGAGTTGGTCTCAATGTGGACATTGGTCAACCATAAACTTTCCATCTTAGCCAAAGCACAGGAGTCCTGACTTGCCTTTTTATATAAATAAATGTCATTCTTCATTGTCATGGGGATTGCTTTCATGATTTTTGAATACATGTTTGATGGCTTTTAGTCAGGGCTTCCTTGTCTATAAGAGCTCTGGTGGCTCTATAGTTAAGAAATTAGGCTGCTAATTAAAAGTTCGGCAGTTCGGACCCACCAGCCACTCCAACGGAGAAAAATGAGGAAGTCTATGACCGATGGCAGTGGGACTCATTTGGTTTTTGGTTTCACTGCCCTTGAAGTAGTTAAATCACTCAGCTATTAACTGAAAAGCCAGCAATTCAACCCCATCAACCGTTGAAGGGAGAAAGGGCTGTCTGATTCCATAAAGATTTACAGCCTTGGAAACACTATAGGGCAGTTCTACTCTGTTCTTTAGGATTGCTGTGAATCAGAAATGACTTGATGGTAATGGATCTGGTTTGAGTTTCCTTGCATATAGAGGAAAGACTGACAAAAATTGATTTCAGAGAAAAGGATGATCCATACATAGTTTATCTTTTCTGAAAATTAGTGAATATCTTTAATCTAATTAAAGGTAAGAAAAGCATCAAAATCAGTATATCTATGAAAATTTCTTGGACATCATGATATCTGTATTTATGACTTCTGAATAAGGATTTCTTTACTCACACATTTTATTAAAAAAAGTGTTTTCTAATTACTCATTTTACCAATCAAATCAAACTATACAACCGTGTCTTCTTTGTCCCATTCCTCCTCAGTGAGAGCGGTTGCAGGTTAATTACACTCGTCCCACACCTTTGCTCCAAATATTTCTTTTCCTTGAGTTTTGTTCATAAGGAATTTTTGATAGGTTTGTGCTCTGTGATTTAATTTGAGTTTGTAAACGTGTTTGTAGGGAGATACAGGACATTAAAATAGTTCAGACATTTTTACCTCAAGCATTGTTCTCCTGTAAGATCTATTTCTATGAGACCAAATTGACAACAGTAACTCAAAAAATCAGACAGAACCCTTAGGAGGTAGTGAGTTTATGCTAATGTGGGAGGAACAAGTCAGAAAAGGAGGGTGAGAAGGCTTCCACAACTTGAAGAATGTAGCGAAGGTCACTGAATTGTACATGCAGAAAATGTTGAATTGGTGCATGTTCTCAACAATAATAAAAAAATAAATTGTTTTAAAAAAGAAATGAAGTACTGATTGATGCTACAATGTGGATAAACCTTGAATGTATGCTAAGTGAAAGAAAATAGTCACATAAAGACTGAATAGGCAGTTATTCCATTTACATGAAATCTCATTCAAGAATAGGCACATTTTTAGAGACAGAAAGCAGATTAGTTGTTGCCATGGAATGGGAGAAGGAGGAGATGAAGAGTGACTGATAATGGATACAGGGTTTCATTTTTTGTAGTGATGAAAATGTCCAAAATTTCAATTGTGGTAATGGTAGTGGTTACACAACTTTGTAAATGAGCTAAAAAACATTGAATTGTACACTTTAATTTTTATGGTAAATGAATTGCCTCTTAATAAAACATTTAATAAAAAATACAGACATTTGATATCAGTATTCCCCTAGTGTCATGAGATGAAGAAGATCTGACATCTCTTTCTTTCTGTAGAACAATAACAATGGTGATATTTGTGTAGTGCAGATGATTAAGCACTTGACTACTACCAAAATTTGGCAGTTTGAACCCGTGTAGGGGCTCTATGAAAGACTTAGAAATGTGTTCCCATAATGATTATAGCCAAGAAAACACAATGGGGCAGTTCTATGAGGTTGTGAAGAGTTGAAAGTACCTTGATGGCACAAAATTTTCTGCTAACAGAATAGTTTCATATAATCTCACATTTGCATCACAATAAGCACATGACAAAGGTATTCTTTTAAATGGGGCATTTGAAAACTGAGAACACTAAAAATCTAAGAGATAAATCGATTTCCCCAAAATGAGTCAGGTCAAAGTGAGATGAACTAAGACTCAAATCTAAGTCTTCCAATTTTAAATTTCTGTTTCCTATTACTTTATTAGGAGCTCTGGTAGCATAGTGCCTAAGGCACTTGACTGCTAACCAGAAGGCTGGCAGTTCAAACCCACCAGCCACTCCTTGGAAGGAAGGTAGAGCAATCTACTTCCATAGTGATACTGCCTCGGAAACCCAAAGAAGGGTCACTATGAGTTGGGTCCAACTCGACGGCACACAACATTACTTTATTGTAATAGTAATACTGTTTCATAATACTTCATTGATTTAATGAAGCTAACCTTGTGTTAGTGGCTGGAAATACATACTCATATAATATTTTGCACTTCTGTCTACATAGCTCATGAGAAGACTAATAACACACTAATAACTCACAATTTCAGGACAGAGTAATAAGCATCATACTATGTAGATGTTGGCATTGGAACATAGGTTATTTGCATTTCAATGAAAAAGGACAGGTCAATAAAGGCTTACCTGAAGAAAGACACTTGTGTTGAATGTTGAAAATGTAAAATTAGGTAAAGAAGAGAACATTTGACCAGAGGCAACAGTGAGTAGAAAGATACACAGGAATAATTCACAAATGCTCTAATCTAAATATAAGATTCTACTTGGGGGATAGTTCAGAAGGTGATGATTAACCTATATTCTATTAAATGTTCTTAGAGCTAGAATGGTTCCCCAGAGTCTGCCTAGCCTCTCTATTTGTTAGCAGCCACAGTAGCATCTTACTGATACCAGCCAAGTGGCTCATTAGTCCATAAAATAATCCTTCACAACCTTTCTAGTGGTTAGTAGGAATATTCTCCACTAAATAAAAACCAAACCAAAAACAAAACTCACAGCCATTGAGTCAGATCCAACTCATAGTGATCTTTTCTTGGGTTTCCAATGCGGTATCAGTACGGAAGTAGATTGCCCAACCTTCCATCTGAGGAGTGGCTGGTGGGTTTGAACTGCCAGCCCTCTGGTTAGCAGTCACATGCTTTAGGCACCACATCACCAGAGCTCCCACTAAATAGAAGCACTTCTTTTATTTTTGAATTATTTCAAGAAATGTCCTTCAGAGCTCATACCTGTTTTAGCCTTGCATAAGATTTTTCCTAAATTATCATAGATAAGGTAGAGCACATGCATAACATGCTAACCCTTCAATTTGTTAAAATCACCATATACATTATCAACTCTTCTTGAAAAAGTCACTGCAACCTTTGAAGACATCAATTTTCCCTACGTGGAGCAAGTCATCATGAACTTTCAGATAAACTGTTGTTTAATGAACCAACATTTATGAGCTTTTATTGCATATACTTCCAGATTTTTCACTTTCATTTAGTGACAGACAAATTTTTAATCTGAAAAAAAGAGTAAAATAATGCAATTGCCATTTCTCCATTTTTGTAAATTAGAATGGTGCATTAATCATAAGACCTATCAAATTTTTATAAAGATTTATACTTCTCAAGATGGATCACATACCTTATTTTACTTTATTCTCACATTTTATGACAGATCCTGAGCCAGAAGCAGACACTGTGTCAGCTTTGCCTTCAGTCACAAGTGCTGAGCCAATATAAAAACTCTAATCCAGTGATTTTCCCATTACTCCATGCTGCCTGACCTCTGGTCTCCTTCCCTTCCTCTCACTAACTACACTCCAAAAATCTTATTATACTTTGTACATTTTACAATGAACACAGTGAAGTTCTTTCCCTGGAGTTTATGCTATTGATTAGAGTTCCTGAATTCCATAACCCAATGACAAATGACTTTGACTTTAGGGAGCTCTCTCTTTGTGTCAATTACTGAATATTCCCTTTTTGAATCTTAGATTCAGTTTTTTTCCCTTACATAAAAGTAGAACTTGACCTACTTTCTAAATTTATATTATATTGCACTTTACCCTTACTTCTAACAACCCAATTTATTTCACTGCTTTGGAGAGGAAAAAAGAAAGAAAAAAAAATGATGTGAATGTATTTCTCAGTCAAGTTTTAAGTTGAACTCTTCTCAAGTCCATCCTTTCAAAATAAGATATGTCTAACTACTTAAGAGATGTTGTTGTTGTTGTTGTTTGCCGTCGAGTCGGCCCTGACTCATAGCGACCCCTCCTTGGGTTTCCGAGGCAGTATCACTACGGAAGTAGGATTGCCCAACCTTAAGAGATAGCTAGTGAAAAAAAATAAACAATAGAATTAAAACTTAATAGTCTGTCATTTGAGAGGTTAAGTTTGTCAAAACAGGCTCATTAAAACACACCATTCTTTTAAGCAATTTTGGGATACAACTTTCTAGTAAATCATTCTCACTGACTCATTACTGAAAAATAAAAATTAGGATGAAAAGAATAAGAAAACTAACAGCTCAATCAAAAAAAAAAGTTTTATAGCAAAGAGAGAAGAAATTATAAATGCAATAATACAAGAAAATTTGGATCCAGATTTGAAGAAATAAGTTTAAAGGAACTGCTGGATTCCAATACCATATATGAAGAAAATTCTGAGAGCTTTCAAGGAGAAAGAAAAATGGCATGACAATTGTCTAGAATATGAATGTTTTCTAATTTCTGCACACAATGATTTCACACAAAGAAATTACACAATCTGATTTATAAGTTTATAAGATGACTCTACATGCTGCGTGGAGTCCATTCCAATAGATTGGAATGAAAGCAGAAGTTCAGTGAGGAAGCTATCACATACATCCAACTGATTGGATGATGATAATGGGGATGAAGAATTGTTGATATATATGACATAGAGTAAGGAGGATTGTGCAGATAAGGAATCCCAGAGAACTGAGAGAGCTATCTATTTCCAGAATCCCATAGATACTCCCTAGATAGATTTGTTTGTGACTTGCAAATGGTACATAGTTTTTATCTGCAGGTAACTAGGGCTAAGTCAGCCCAGGCGTTTCACCAAGACCTTGGTCTTGGGAGAAAGCTCAGCTAAAATAAACAGAGTCTGATAATTGACTTGTAGCTAATCATGGACATATGAGAAATTTCCACTGAGATCGGAAAAAATTGTCAAGCTGAACTGCATATTCATGATCAGTAATAAACTTCTGTTTTAAGTCATTAAATTTTGGAATGATTTGTTGTTCATTGTCATTGGTATATCACTACTCATCTGTCAGCTTATCATACTGTGGTGGCTTGCATCTTGTTGTGAAGCTATAGGCTAAGCCACCAGCATTTCAGGGTTACAAGTAGTAGACAGGTTTCAGTGGAGATTCCAGACTAAGACAGACTCAGAAGAAGGAAGGGGCCATCCATTTCTCAAAATATTGGTCAGGGAAAGCCACATGAATAGCAGTGAATCATTTTCTGATATATTACTGGAAAACTTTATGAACAGCCCTGAAATATTGTCTGATATAGTACCAGAAGAGGAGGCCCTAGGTCTGAAGGAACTCAAAATATGACTGGGGAAGAGCTGCCTCCTCAGAGTAGAGTCCACATTAATGATGTGGATGGAGTAAAGCTTTTGGGACCTCCATTTGCTGATGAGGGATGACTCAAAATGAGAAGAAACAACTGTAAATATCCCTGAATAATCAGAACATGGAATGTATGAAGTATGAATCTAGGAAAATTGGAAGTTGTCAGAAACGAAATGGTGTGCATAAAGATTGACATCCAAGGCATTGGTGAACTGAAATGGACTAGGTTTGGCCATTTTAAATCAGACAACCATATGATCTACTAGGTTGTGAATGAAAAATTCAAGATGAATGGCATGGCATCATCATCACAAAGAATGTTTCAAGATCTATCCTGAAGTACTGTATAGCTGTCAGCTATAGGATAATATTCACATGCCTACAAGGAAGACCAGTTAATACTACCATTATTCAAATTTACACACCAACCACCAAAGCCACAGATGAGGAAATTGAATATTTCTTTACCAACTTCTGCACTCTGAAATTGACCAAATATGCAATCAAGTGTGTTCATTATCATTGGTGACTGGAATGCAAAAGTTGGAAACAAAGAAGAATCACCAGTAGTTGGAAAATGTGGCCTTTTTGATACAAATAATGCTGGAGATAGCATGACAGGATTTTGCAAAACCAAGTACTTATTCATTGCAAATACTTTTTTTTTTCAACAACATGAACAGTGGTGTGTTAGACTGGGTTCTCTAGAGAAAAAAACCAGTAAAGCTTATATATAGAGAGAGACAGAGAAATTTATCTTAGGAAAATGGCTCACACACTTATAGAAGCTGGCAAGTCCAAAGTTCTTGGATCAAACATCAAGCTGGAGGCTTTTCCTGACTCATTCAGCTGCAGGGGCTGAAGAGCTCAAGGTTGTCAAGCAGAATACTGGCTGTTGACTCCAATGAACAATGAATCCAAGATCTCCAGGCTGAATGGTGAATTGTTTGCTCACAGAGAGTTGTAGGCAGCACAACAGAATCCCAATTCACAGAAGAATGTCTCTTTTCCCAGGATGTCCACAAATATACAGGAAGCAGGCCACACTCCTGGGGAAATTCCCTTTCAATGGATTGACTGCTCAGATCATATACATCTGATCCCATCATGGGAATGACCACATCACAACTGCTTAAACCACCCAGAATTGTGGTCCATCCAAGTTGACACACAGCTCCAACTACCACAATTGGCTACATACGTGGACTTTGTCACATGGAGTACACAGGAATCTTATTGATTTCATCTATGGAAGGAGGGTCAGAGAAAAAGGGGAAGATCCTCAACAAGATGGATTGATACGGTGGCTTCAGTTTTGGGCTCAGTTATAGCAAGGATTGTGAGGCTGGCACAAGACCAGACAGGGTTTCATTTTGTTGTCCATAGGGTTATTATGAGTTGGAGTCAACTCCACGGCACCTAGTACGAACAACACTCATTGGGAAAAAGATAACTGATGGAAGCACCTTCTAAGATCACATTGTCAAAGGTGCTTACATCGTTGAGAAAGACATAAACAACTGATCTAAATTTGTTAAGTTTGTATTTCTTCTTATTTTAAAATGTGAACTGGATATTTCAGAGGACTTCAAAAAATACCCTGTGGCACATATATCTCTGTGCTTTAACCACAATTCCATATCCATTATTTTTTCAGTTTATACCAATATAAGTCATTTCTATTTAAGAAACTAGGGCTGACTTTGTCTTAAATTTATGACATCCACTTCAGCTATACATTTAACATATTGGAGAATTTGGTGATAAATTTGTAATATAGTTCACTGTATATTTCCTTAGCATCAGGGATTGTTTTTGAGGGGTGAGGATTTTTATTAGTAATTTTTTTTTATGGGATTCTATAATTCCATTTTAGGACTGATTATGTGTTATTTATCTATCTATCTATCTATCTATTTATTTACTTATTTATTTTTGTGATTTGGGTGAAGACTTACAGAGCAAATTCACGTTTCATATAGCAGTTCACATACACTTTGTCTCATGACATTGACCACAGTTTACCACAATGCAATAGCTCCCTCCCCACTTCCTCCCCATAGTTACCTCTTCCCATGTCCAACCCTCCATGCACTCCTGCCCCCTGAGTTGTCCCCCTGTGCATAAGCAGCCCTTCTTTCTCCCATGATTGTTCTCTCCAAGGAGTGTATCTACATCAGGTATATGTTCAACTCATATGCCTGTCTTTTGTTTGGCTGGAAATCACAGGTGTGGGTTCAATTCCAGACCTGAAGGGCAGCTAGGGGCCATAGTCTCAGTGGTTCCACCAGGCTCTATTGGACCAGCAAACCTG
>NW_006921640.1:13807592-13808041 GCF_000298275.1 Orycteropus afer afer | reverse complement strand
TCTGATCATTCACATAAACTTATGGACCATTATCTTCCAACCCTGTACATATTCTTGAATACACTCCCCACTTCATAGACATACCTAATAGTTCAGCCTGTCCACCCACATCTATCTACCCATATACTCATGTTTGCCATCACTGACAACGCAGTACTGTATATGCAAAAGAGTTCATCTTTGTTGTCTGTACCTCCCATGTACCTATCTATGTCTTTCTCATCCTCCATGCTGCCATATTGGTCACTCACATTTGGTACAATGCCCTTCTCTTCACTCAAATCAATACTTATCTCTATCTATCTAACAGCATTCCTTCCCCTCCCCTCCCACCTCTAGTAACCAACAAAGAAAATTTCCTTCTATAAATAAATCTTTCCTTGACTTTTACAATAATGGACTAATGCAATATTTGTCCTTTTGTGATTGACTTATTTCATGCAGCATAA
>NW_006921640.1:13804686-13805597 GCF_000298275.1 Orycteropus afer afer | reverse complement strand
TTTTCTCTTCCTGTTCTGGAATTCCAATGACATGTAAGTTATTCCTTTTGATGGTATCTCACATGAACCTTAGGCTTTCTTCATTTTGTTTTGATGTTTTTTCTGACTGATCTCCTTCCAAAGAAGTATTCAGGTATTTGTCTTCAATCTCATTAATTCTGTCTTCCATTGTATGCCCTTCCCATGTGTTATCTATTTCTGACAATGTAGTATTAATCTTCTGGAATTCTATCTGTAGATTTAGAAGCATTTCTAATTTTTCATTTACTTTGTCATTTTGTTCTTGTATTTTCTTCCAAAATTCTTGTAGGGTTTTTTCTGTGTTTTCCTGGGTCTGTCTCTCAATCCTTTGAAGACACCTAAATACAATTCTTTTGAATTTTTATCAGAGAGTTCCAATGCTGCTTCTTCCTCAGGGATATATTCTGGTTCTGTATCCTGCTACCTTGTTTCTACCACTTTATCCTGCTTCTTTATGTGGACCGTGATGGTCTGTTGTTTCCGAGGCATCATGGCATTGTTGTATTTATATCTCTGTTAACTGTTTGTGAAGAGCAGCCAAGGGTGATTCCGGCTCTTCTTGGTAGTTTTTTTATCATTGGCCTGTTGGTGAAGAAGGAGGTAGTGGCTCTTGCTCCATAAGTGAAGTTGCAGGAGATGTGGGTGTCATTGTTTCTTGTGGGGACTGTTGCTGTCTTACTGAGTTAAACAAAAATTACAATTGAATAACCATCAAAAAATTAAAAGCACATGGACAAAAAAGACACCATGTAATCACACAGGAACAGTAGCCAAAAAAAGAAAAAAAGGAAAAAGAAGAAGGAAAAACAAGAAAACCTGAAATATCTGGGGATAGGGCACTAAGAGGAAAAAGGTAGCAAAGGAAAATAGGGAAAAATGCAAAAAGAAAA
>NW_006921640.1:13795933-13803876 GCF_000298275.1 Orycteropus afer afer | reverse complement strand
GATTTAGTCCACTTCTATATCCTTCCCTTCAAGGCTCAGGGGTCCAGGATTATCTTCTTTGTCTGTGTTAATTGGTTTCCCTTTTCTTTGTTGAAAACGGTCTGTGCAGTCTTTCTGCCTATTCTGCCATCTTACCAGAACCTCTCGGATTATATGTTTTATTGAAAGCTCTATGTGAGGATGTGTATCAAGTAGCTACAGTCAACACAAAATCTAATTTATCATACCTTCAGCCAATAAGAGGTCTTGTTAGTTTGTTTTTATCATACAATGAGATTTCTGAGGAACTGGAACTAGCTTAGCAACTCATCATTATTAGCCCCATGACCCATCAGATTCTCATATAACCAAGATGACTTTCTTGGCTCTTGGTATTACATCAAGGCAGGAAGATGAAAGGAAAAGGCAGGACCAAAATTGTATGTTGCAGTTCATCAGGAATGAAAAAAATCCAGAAGATTTTCTGTTTTCTCTCATTCCCTGAAATTGTATCACATGACCACCACTACCGCAGAGAAGAATGGTGAATGGTCTTCCTCTGTGTAGAGGTAGCAAGAGAGAAAAGTTGTTGGAAATGGCTTCTGAGTTAGCCGATAACAGTGTCTACCATAGTAGTATAGTAATGGGAGCTCTGATAGCATAATGCCTAAGGTACTTGACTGCTAACCAGAAGGCTGGCAGTTCAAACCCACCAGCCACACCTCGGAAGGAAGATGGGGCAATCTACTTCCGTAATGATATTGCCTCGGAAACCCAAGCAGAGGTTGCTATGAGTCAGGTCTGACTCGACGGCACATAACAAAAATAACAACAGCTGTAACAGTACATACAGTAAAACCAAAAGTAAGATTGGGTCAACAGAGCATGTTTAATCAACACAGAGTTTGTATGTAGGTACTTAACAGGCAATTGGCATTTATTGAGAAATGGTAAAAATTCCGGGACTTTACCAAGAGTCTTTGTCCTCAAATTGCTTGTAATAATACTGGAGGATATTTATATTATTAATGAGGAACTTCAGACTGGAAAACTGCAATCAGACCAGAGCTCCAAAAGGCCCACACTTAGAATCTCCCACAGGGATTTCAATATATTTAAACAGAGCTTACATTCCCACCCTTACCCAATTCACTTACTCATCTTATTCCTTACTTACCCGTTTCATCTGTCAATCCCTAAGGGCAAGCAACTCTATTTCTAAAATATCTTTCAAACCATTCTTCCTCTCCATTCTTATTGACTCCATTGTACTATTCATGCAGTGAGTGTCTCATTTGCTTACTTCCTGTAGCATATTTCTCTCAAATCAATTGTACAACAACTTAAAATCTGAAGCATTTGGTTTGTACAAAGTTGTGATCTACATTTGGAACCCTAATTCAATTTTGAATCTTAACGTAAACTCAGACTTCATTTCTTTCCTTCTATTACTTTCCCAAAGCTTGTTGTTGTTAGATGCTGTCCAGGCAGTTCAGAGTCATAGCAACCCTATGTACAAAGGAAAAAAATATTGCCAATCCTATCCCATTCTTAAAATCCTTGCTATATTTCAGCCCATTGTTGCAGCCACTGTGTCAATCCATTTCATTGAGGGTTGTCTTCTTTTCCTCTACTTTACCAACAGTGATGCTCTTCCCCAGGCATTGGTCGCTTCTGATAACACGTCCAAAGAATGTGAAATGAAGTCTCATAATCCTTGCCTCTAAGGAGCATTCTAGCTGCACTTCCTCCAGGACAGGTTTGTTTTTTTCTGGAAGTCCACGGTATTTTCAATATTCTTCGCCAACACCACAATTCAAAGACATCAATTTTTCTTCTGTCTTCCTTATTCATTTTCTATTTTTCATATGCATATGAGACAATTGAAAATATCATGCCTTGGGTTAGGCACACATTAGTCTTCACAGTGACATCTTTGCTCTTCAACAATTTAAAAAGATCTTTTGCTGCAGATTTGCTGATATAATATGAAGTCTGATTTGTTGACTGCTGCTTCCATAGGTGTTGATTGTAGATCCAAGTAAAATGAAATCTATGACAATTTCAATCTTTTTTCCACTTGTAATGATGTTGTTTATTGGTCCAGTTGTGAGGATTTTGTTTACTTTTTATTGAAGTGTAATCCATACTGAAGGCTGTAGTCTTCATCAATAAGTGCTTCAAGTCTTCCTCACTTTCAGCAAGCAAGGTTGTGCTATCTGCATATTGTAGGCTGTTAATCAGTCTTCCTCCGATCTTGATTAAGTGTTTTTCTTCTACAGCTTCTAGAATTATTTACTTAGTATATAGATACAATAAGTTTTGTAAAAGGATGCTCTATTTATGCACACTTTTCCTAATTTTAAACCATTCACTATCCTCTTGCTCTGTTTGAAGGACAGCCTCTTGGTCTATGTACAGGTTCCAAATGAGCACAATCAAGTGTTCTGTAATTTCGATTCTTTGGATGATTCTCCATAATTTGTTATGACACACATACCAATCTTTTCATGGTCCCCAATGCTTGCAGGCCATTAAACCAACAAGGTAGCCATGCTTAAACAAGTTGGGGAAGTTCAGGGAGGGACAGTTTGCCCTCAGGAACAGTATTGTTCAAAGTAGATTAATTAGTATGCAGAAGAAAAGGTGCTTACACAAAGAACAAAGGAATTTACCTGGAAAAGTCCTTCTTGCACAAAGAATTTACTTGATCATGTCTATAATGATATACTTAATCAGAAGAACTTACTTTAGCTATCCTTTCAGAACACTTTTTACTATTAGTTTGTGACATTTCAATATTTAAACCCCGTTTTTCCTGACAGGTGCACCACTGTTTTGAGAGTCTCTCAGCCCTGTGTTTCTCAGTTTGCAAATTGATTTCTTTCATAATAAAGTACTTTTCATTTAATTTCAAACAAAGTGTAAATTTTTCAACTCATTGATACAATATGCAAGAATCTTGCTGGAGTGATAGTTCTAAATTCAAATCTGAATTTTTTTTAAATTTAGTTTTGTTTGTTGATTTCTCATTATTTGGTTTTTTTTTTTTCTTTTTTAACTTTTTATTGTGATTTGTGTGGAAACTTAACAGAGAAAATCGGTTTTCCATTCAACAATTCACACATATTTTATTTTGTAACATTGATTCCATTCCTCACAATGTAACAGGTTTCTCCTCACTTCCTCCTTGTGTTTACCATTTCCATTTATCCTTTTTTCCTATCCTTTCCTGCCTTCTGAGCTTTAACTCTGAACAAATGCTACCCTTTTGATCTCAGGTGGTTAATTGTTCTAAGGAGTGTGTGTCTCCCTGGTGTTATTGTTTACATTGTAAGCCTGTCTAACATTGTTGCTTTTACTAAAACCAGAAACCAAATGCACTGCCATTGAGTCAGATCTGACTCATAGAAACCCCTCCTTGGGTTTCTGAGATGGTATCTCTAAGGAAGTAGATTGTACCACCTTCCTTCCAAGGAGTGACTGGTGGGTTTGAACCGCCAGCCTTCTGGGTAGCAGTGAAATGCCTTAGGCACTACACGACCAGAGCTAGCTACCTTAAAAATTCCATGCCTTGAGGATTAAGTCAGGTATACTTTTTGCAAGATTTAAAAGGCTCTTTATCATCTTTTTCTTTTCCTTCCTCTCACAAATTATTTGACCCTCTACACAGTCAATGCTTTGTCACCAAATTGTTTAAGTTCTCTAGATATTACAGCTGTATCAAATGCTTTCTTCTCTTCGTGATTTTTTTCATGTTTTTCAGTACAAATATATTTAGGCCCCACTATTTACAAGACCCATTCTTTATTATGTCTTTTAACATCTGTCTCAATGGTAACCTTATCTGTAACATTTATCTGCTTGTCTTCTGAGTCCTGGAGCAACTATGTACTTACTACAGTGTACTGGAATTATTTATTTATTCACCTGTGACTCTTTGGCCTTTTAAAATTCATGACCACATGAGATAAGCAGGCCACTGAGTAAAAGGCTACGGGGCACCTGCTTGATGTTACTGCCTTGCTCCTTGTCACTGTTGTTGTTAGCTACCTGCAAATTGGCCTTGATCCATGATGACCTCATGAACAATGTGTTCAAAATGTTGTGATCCATGGGATTTTCAATGACTGACTTTCAGAAGCTCTGCTGAAACCTGCTCAGCACCATAGCAACATGCAAGCCTCCTCTGGCAGAAAGGTGAAGGTCTGTGCTAGGAATTAAACCCGTTTCCAGCATAAAAGGCAAGAACTCTACCACTGACCCTGCCTTTCATGCCACCAGAAAAGTCTGAAATATATATGATCAAAGCTGTGGGCCAAACTATGTCTTTACTTGATTTACTGTCAACACTTAACACTCTTCGTGATATGGAGTGTGTCCATTTATCGATTGTTGAAAGGAAAAAGGGCTGAAAATAATAACTCACTAGTGAATCCACCACTTGTCTATCAGTTTGTCATACTGTGATGGCTTGCATGTTGTTGTGCGGCTGAAGACTATGCCACCAGTATTTCAAATGCCAGCAGAGTCACCCATGGTGTACAGTGTCAGTGGAGCTACCAGACTAAGAAAGATTTAAAAGAAGGAAGGGGCCATCCACTTCTCAGAGAATTGACCAATGAAAACCTTACAAATAGCAGTGAAATACTATCTGATATATTACTGGAAAACTTTATGAATACCCCTGAAATATTTTCTGGTATAATGCTGGAAGATGAGTCCCTCAGGTCAGAGGACACTCAAAATAAAACTGGGGAAGAGTCAGCCTTAATGATGTGGATGGAGTAAAGCTTTGGGGACCTCCATTTACTGATGGGGTAGGACTCAAAATAGGAAGAAACAGATGCAAACATTCATTAATAATTAGAACATGAAATGTATTAAGTATGAATGTAGGAAAATTGGAAACTGTCAAAAATGAAATGGAATACATAAAGATTGGTATCCTAGGCATTAGTAAGGTGAAATGAACTGGTGTTGGCCATTTTGAATCAAACATTCATATGATTTACTATTCCAGAAAGGACAAATTGAAGAAGAATGTCTTCATAATCATCCTGATGAAGAATGTTTCAAAATCTATCTTCAAGTGCAATGCTGTCAGCAATAATATCCATATACCTACAAGGAAGGCCAGTTAATACTGCTATTGTTCAAATTTACAAATGAACCGTTAAAGCCAAACAAGAGGAAATTGAAGATTTTTACCAATTTCTTCAGTCTGAAGTTGACCAAACATGCCATCAAGGTGTATTGATTATTACTGGTGATTGGAATGCAAAAGTTGGAAACAAAGAAGAAACACCAGTAGATGGAAAATGTGACCTTGGTGATAGAAAAGACACCAAAGATTGCATGATAGAATTTTTGCAAGACCGTGACTTATTCATTGCAATTTTTTTTTCAACAACATAAATGGTATTTTTGCAAATAGACCTCACCAGAGGGAATACACAGGAATCAGATCAACTACCTCTGTAAAAAGTTGCAATGGAGAAACTCAGTAATATCTTCAGCCAAAACAAGGCCAGGAGCTGACTGTGGAACACACCATCAACTGCTCATGTGCAAGTTCAAGTTGAAGCTGAAGATAATTAAAACAAGTGCACAAGAGTCAGAATATGACCTTGATTATCCCACCTGAATTTAAAGACCATTTGAAGAACAGATTTGACACATTGAACACCAGTGACTGAAAAACTAGAAAAACTGTGGGGTGACATCAAGAATACTATACATGAAGAAAGCAAAAAGTCATTAAAAAGACAGGAAAGGAAGAAAAGAGCAAAATGGATGTCAGAAGAGATCTGAAACTTGTTCTTGAATGGAGAGTAACTAAAGCAAATGGAAGAAATAACAAGATAGAAGAGCTGAATAGAAGATTTCAGAGAGCAGCTCAAGAAGACAAAGTCAATTGTTATAATGCAATGTGCAGAAACCTGGATTTAGTAAACCAAAAGGGAAAAACAAGCTTGGCATATCTCAACCTGAAAGAACTGAAGAAAAAAATTTCAAGACTTCAGTTGCAATATTGAAAGACTCTATGGACAAAATATTGAAGGATGCAGGAAACATAAAAAAAAAAAAAAAAAGATGGAGGGAATACACAGAGTCGCTGTACCAAAAGTAATGGGCAATGTTCATCTATTTAATGAGGCAGCATATGATGAAGAACAAATGGTGTTGAAGGAAGAAGTTGAAACTTCTCTGAAGGAATTTTCAAAAAACAAGTGTGATAGTTGGAGCTCTGTGTCAACTTGGCTGGACCCCAGTGCTGTGTGGTTATTCCCATGATGGAATAGGATGACTGTGTCCTGACTGGCCCATCTGTTCAAGGGGAGTTTCCCTATGGGTGTGGCCTGCTTCCAGGATGTCCAGGGACATCCAGGAAGAGAGACATTCTTCTGTGTATAGGGATTCTGTTGTGCTGTCTACAATTGTCCATGAGTGAACAGTCCACTGTTTGGCCTGGAGATCTTGGATTCATCATTTGTTGGAGTGAACAGCCGGTGTACTGCCTTCCAGCCTTGAGCTTCTTGGCCCTTGTGGTTGCAGAAGCTAGGAAAAGCCCCCAGCCTGATGTTTGCTCCAGAGACTTTGGACTTGCCGGCTTCTATACATTTGTGAGCCATTTTCCTAAGATAAATTTCTCTCTCTCTTTATATGTATATAAGCTTCTTTATATGTATATAAGCTTTGCTGGTTTTTGTTTCTCTAGAGAACCCAGTCTAACACATTTGATACTGGGAGTGGTTCTAGAGAGACAAAATCATAAGGATGGGCTTCCTAGATTGGTTCTCCAGTTTGATTAATTTTAATGACACTAGCGACTCTACATCTGCTAGTAAAAAGGGCCCTACTAATCCATGGCATGAGGTGACAAAATTAATATGTGAAATAGCACCACCAATAGATCAAGTACTTGTGAGAAGTGATGCTCTAGGTGATTGGATATTTGATACTTTTCTTCAATTTTGTCAGAATGAGGAGTATAAGGAAGCTGGCTGGTTAGTCCTACTTACACTGGACAAACTGGTGAAAGAGCAAGATGAGCTCAAAGCGGCTGAGTCTTGGCTTAAGTGCCACATAAAAGACCTCACAGCTTCCAGCTGTGCTCTGAAAGAAAGCCTTGTATCTTCTAGTAATAGAGCTGATATTGCTGAAAACAAAACCCAGAGTCTTATTGTAAGGGTGACTGAATTACAATGCCAGCTAAATTGCCAATCCAGAATGGTGTCTGGCATTAAAGTGAGAACATTGATTGGAAAAAATTGGGATCCTGAAATCTGGAATGGGGACATATGGACAGATAATCAGGAAGATCAGGACATGGAACCTGTAAATTCTGTTGAATCCCTCTCATCTGAATGGATTACTGTAAAACCATTATCTCCTCCCCCTCAGTTTGATGGGATTAACTCTACTGTTCCTGCTAGGTCATTGTTTGAGGCAGAGGCCATGGAAGACATTCCTGAATGCTCTCAAGAACTGCCTCAAGCACTCATTGTTGCTGCAAGACCCATAACTAAAGTCAAGTCCAAGTGAGCCCCAAGAGGTGAAATAGAAAGTGTGACTGTGGAGGTGATACACTATACCCAAAAAGACCTACTTTATTTTGCTAATATGTGCAGACAGAAACCTGGAGAATATGTATGGGAATGGCTACTGAAAGTGTGGGATAATGGTGCAAGGAATGTAAGATTGGATCAGTCTGAGTGTATTGATTTAGGCCCATTAAGTATGGATTCTTCATTCAGTGTCTCAGCTTGAGAGGTTAGGAAAGGATCTAATAGTTTATTTGGTTGGCTTACTGAAGCATGGATTATGTGATGGCCTACCTTAAGTCAAGTTGAAGTACCAGACCTGCCTTGGTTTAATGTAGAAGAAGGTATCCAGAGGCTTAGGGAAATTGGCCTGTTAGAATGGATTTATCAGATTAGATCCCTAGAGCCAGAAATGGA
>NW_006921640.1:13787247-13795039 GCF_000298275.1 Orycteropus afer afer | reverse complement strand
AGTCTAACGCAACAAGTCTCCAGGAATTGATGGAATACCCATTGAGATGTTTCAACAAATGGATGTCACGCTGGAAGCACTTACTCATCTATACCAAGAAATTTGGAAGACAACTATGTGGCTAACTGACTGGAAGAGATCAATGTTTGCAGTCATTCCAAAGAATGATGATCCAACAGGATGTGGAAATTATTGAAAAATATCATTAATGTCACACACAAATGAAATTTTGATCAAGATAATTCAAAAGTGGTTGTAGCGGTATACCAAGAGAACTTCCAGAAATGCAAGGTGGATTCAGAAGAATGGAATGAGAGATATCATTGCTGATGTCAGATGGATCTTGGCTGAAAGCAAAGAATACCAGAAATATGTTTATTTGTATTTTATTGACTATGGAAAAGCATTCGACTGTGTAGAGCATAACAAATCATGCATAACAATGCAAAGAATGGGAAATCCAGAACATATAAGTTTTGTGTGAGGAATCTTTACATAGACCAAAAGGCTGTCATTCAAACAGAATAATGAGATACTGCAAGATTTAAAATCATGAAGTGTGTGTCAGGGTTGTATCCTTTCACCATACTTATTCAATCTGTATGCTTAACAAATAATCCGAGAAGTTGGACTATATGAAGAAGAACAGGGCATCAGGATTGGAGGAAAAGTCATTAACAACCTGTGATATGCATGCCACGCAACCTTGCTTGTTGAAAGTGAAGATGACTTGACCCACTTACTAATGAAGATTAAAGATTACAGTTGCAGTATGAATTACACTTCAAGATAAAGAAAATGAAAATCCTCACAACTGGACCAAGAAGCAACATCAAGATAAACAGAGAACGGATTGAAGTTGTCAAGAATTTCATATTACTTGGATCCACAATCAACACCAATGGAAGGAGCAGTGAACAAATCAGATTTTGTATTGTTCTGGGTAAATCAGCTGCAAAAGACCTCTTTAACGTACTAAAGAGCAAAAAATATCTCTTTGAAGACTAAGATAAGCCTAACCCACACCATGGTATTTTCAGTAGCCTCCGATGCCTGTGATAGCTGGAGTACGAATAAGGAAAACTGAAGAGGAGTTGATGCTTTTCTGTTATGGTATTGGCGAGGAATACTGAAAGTACCATGGCCTGCCAGGAGAGCAAACAAATCCATCCTGGACGAAATACAGCCAGAATTCTCCTTGGAAGCAAGAATGGCCAGACTTTGTCTCATCTACTCTGGTCATGTTGTCACAAGAGACCATTACCTAGAGAAGGATATCACACTTGGTAAAGTGGAGGGTTAGTGAAGAAGAGGAAGACTCTCAATGAGACGGATTGATACAGTGGCTGCAACAATGGGCTCAGTTATAGTAAGTATTGTGAGGATGACACACAACTGGGGAGTGTTTTCTTCTGTCATACATAGAGTCACTATGAGTTGGAGCAGATTCAATGGCACCTAACAACAACAACAACAACAACAACTCCCTAGTGAATAATGGAAATTCTGCCTCTGAGACTCATCTCAAAATTTAAGGTTTTGGTTTAATGTCAGAATGTTAATTTCCAAGTGAGAGGCGACTCTACATCATACAGGTGTAATAAGTAATTTAGCTCTGTCTGTGTGCTGAGTTTCTGAGAAATTTTTAACAGGCTTGCTAATCAGAGAGCAGGGCTTCAGTTGCTCATGAACAGAGAATAACTGTGTGCAACAGGAAATAGCAGCTATTTTACTCGCTTCTCTTTTCCACGATTTTTTTCTTGATCCCAAGAATCTGAACTCTTTCTAATTTTTCTCTGCACTCCTTTGTAAATTAAGCTAAATCTTGGCCTTTTTTTATATAATTAAACCATCATGCAAACCATTTTGCCTTCAGTATTGCAAAAGTTAATTTCAGCTTAATACACCTCAAAACTCGACTTTTTTGAGTTTTGAGGTGTATTAAGCTGAAATTAACATTTGCAATACTGAAGGCAAAAGGGTTTGCATGATGGTTTAATTAAATATATTAAAAACAAAAAAGCCAAGAATAAAAAACTCCAAATCACTGGTTTTTTAGATTAAGAAGTTTTATTGAGTAACATTCCTAATTGTAACTTTGGCATTGGTAGTGCAGACAGAGAAAATGAAAGAGCAATTTGGATTTATATCCTCATGTGTCAAATTTCTTGAGCTCTAAATATAGATTCTCAGGATCTCCTCCAGTTTAGGGGCACCACTACCCCAGCCCAGACTAACTATTTTCCCTCAGCAACCTCATGGAAGGAGTTCAAAGTCATTAGGGTGATTAGTATATTAAAGTAGTCCCTGAGTAACACAAATGATTAAGCACTGAGCTAGTAACCAAATGGTCAACTGTTCAAACCGACCCAGAGAAGCCTCAGAAGTAAGGCCTGGCAATCTTCTTCCAAAAGGTCATAGTCTTGAAAATCTTATAGAGTGCAGTCCTAATCTACAAACAACAGGTGGCCATGAGTTGGGATTGCCTTTATGAAAACCAACAACAACAATAGTATATTTTATGGGAATCCCTGGAAGGTACAAATCATTAAGCACTGGGATACTAACCAAAAGGTTGGCAGTTCTAACACACTTAGAGGCATTTTAAGGAGCTATGGTGGCATAGTGGATAAGGCATTTGGCTGTTAACCAGAAGGTCACTGGTTCAAACCCACCAGCACTCCGTGGAAAAAAGATGGGGCAATCTACTCCCTTAAAGATTTACAGCCTCAGAGACCCAGTGGGTTGGAATTGGCTTGATGGCAGAGAGTTTGGCTTTTTTCTTTAGAGACAATTTGGAAGACCAGCCTCAAAATCTGCTTCCCAAAGGTCACCATCTTGAAACTCTATGGAACAGTTCTACACTGCATGCATGAGGTCAACATGTGTTGGGCAAATAATAACCACAATATTTCTTAAAGACCAAAGTAGCAACATTCAAGACTCACATAAAGAACAAACATCAATAACCCAGAAAATTCTCCAAAAAAGAAAAATATAAGTTAGTTTTCTTGCTGGATCAAATAAGTACACTTTATGTAAATCACAAGAGACATAAACAAATAAAAATTTCTATTTAGAAATTTTCCTACCTAGTGGACTTGATATTTTATTTTGGAAAGAAAGATAAATAGTGATTTGCCTTTTGGGCTAAAAAAGCATTTGTATAAATAGTTCATCATTCAAGCATTGGGACAACCTAAATCCCTTTCAAATCAATCCTGAGCAGTCATTCCTCTACACCTGTCCCACAAAGGACTTCTCTTTCCAGTTTCCCAGGTGAGTTCAAAGCTGATGTCATACCCTTAATTACAGATATTTAATCTGGAGCGATTATCCCAAGCTTCTTGAGAGTAAACCTAGTGATTGATCCAAGGACTAAGGAATTTGAAATGTGATAATCCCTATAGACCCCACCACAGACTAATATTATAGCCTTGGATAAATGGCTGAATCCATTAGAGCCTAAAATTCACCATTTGTAAAAATGACTCATTGCCATTTAGTCAATTCCGACCCATATTGATCCCCATAGGGTTTCCAAGGCCTTAAATCTTTTTGGAAGTAGATTACCTCATCTTCCTCCTGCAGATCAGCTGGTGGGTTTGAACCACCAACCTTCTGGTCAACAGTCAAACTCACTAGGAAGGTTGAAGTAGAAAATAATATCTCATATTTATATAATATTCCAGTTTTCAAAGAAAGTCAAGTGTTTTCTCACTTGATTCTTAACAAAAAGTCTTTGAGAATGGCTGGGCAGAAATTAATGAGCTCTGATGGTATAGTGAGTAAGGCATTTGGCTGCTGACCAGAAGTCTGGTGGTTCAAACACACTAGCTGCTCCATGAGAGGAAGATGAGGAAATCTACTTCTGCAAAGATTTACAGCCTTAGAAACCCAATGGTCACTATGAGTTGGAATTGACTGATGGCAGTGGGGTTTTTTTGGGGGGTGGGAAGGAGGGCGAAGATTAGTTATTTATTATAATAATGAGAATTAATTGGGGAAACTAACTTTTCCACAGTCACATCAAGTAATTTATTTTAGCAGATAACAGCTCTCTGTCAGAGGTCTCTTGGATCTACTTCCTGCTTGTTCTTCCTATACTAGGCTATTTTTCAAAGTTTCTTCAAGTTCTCACATTCTTTGATTCCATTTCCTAATGCAATATAGCTTAACCCCAACAGTAGTAATCTATAAGATTGAATGTAAATTCTACCACATTGTTGAGATCCTATATATTAGGCTTTATGCTAGGTGCTGAGGAGTAAACATGCTGGTTCATGTGCTCTGCATAAGGCAATTCCGTACAAACACCAAATTATGAGTATATTTCCCTCTCGCATCAGAAAAATGTTTTCCATTGTAAGTATTTTAATCCTCATTTTACAGTTGAAGAAACAGATTCAGAGGGACATTTAAGGTAAGTCTCAGTGACAAAGGGGTTTAGAACAGGAAAGAAAAAAGTTACTTCCAAAAAATATAAATGGAGCCAAATTTTCTAAGGGTTATCTGTTTAAAATACATATATATATATGTTGTTGTTGTTGTTATGTGCCGCCTAGTCGGCCCCGACTCATAGCAACACCTCCTCGGGTTTCCGCAGTTGTGTCACTACGGAAGTAGATTGCCTAACCTTCCTTCCGAGGAGTGGCTGTTGGATTTGAACCACCAGCCCTCTGGTTAGCAGTCAAATGCCTTAGGCACTATGCTACTAACCTTCCTTCCGAGGAGTGGCTGTTGGATTTGAACCACCAGCCCTCTGGTTAGCAGTCAAATGCCTTAGGCACTATGCTACCAGAGCTCCTATACACACACACATATACACGCAAAAAAAATTTTAGAAGGAAAAAAATCCAACAAACTTACCAAGTTTACTTTAATATTTCCATGGTGAATGAACAGCTAGTTTGATCATATTCACAAATTAAAATATTTGGTTAACACCATAGACACATTCAAAGATAATTTTGTAGTCTTACGGAATCCAAGATTGTGGCACAATTCTAAGTCTTATTATTTTAGTGAATAAAACCAGAAATAATAGTTTTCTTACTAAGAAAACTGTGTGATTATAAAATAAAATAAAGGAACTAAATAAAGTTACTTTTCTTAGTATTTAATTATTATTTTGTAGTCATTAGTACTTAACTTATGGAATTATTTTTCACTTTTTCTGATGGATAGCTTAATTTATATATATATATATTAAGATCATTCATAAGTTTTTTTTTAATGTTGGATTATTAGCGATTAGTTGGGGATGCTATATTTAAAGAGTATATATTTCAATTTTTATAAGATGTGATAAATTTTTCCTAATATCAACTGAAAATCAAACATTAATTGTAATTAACAATTGTTTTAGTCCATTTAGTCCAAGGTATTTCATTCTTCTTTTATTGAAGTTGGGTTAAGTAATTTACTTCCAAAAAATTAACTTCTCCTAAACAGAATAGACTTGGAAAGCCTGACTTAGTTCCCTGGTTTAGTTTAAAAAGTGTTTCCATGGTGATGATGTCAAATCTATCCATAAAAATATTCCCTATTGTACCAATAGTGAAGGTTATGTAACATAATTTTTTACTGAAATTTTTAAAATTTTATTTATCCCCCTCCCAGAAATGTTTAGGGAAATGTACAGGTAATAACTTGTGAATAATGTAAATAAGCTACATGGCACAGGTGTGGGGGTGAAAATAAAGTGTATGGTATACTCTAAGGGAGGATTGATTGACTAAGTTTATCATTCTACTTGGCTTAGAATGAGCTCTCTTAGAGGCAGAAATGTGGATCTCACTGCTCTCAAGAGAAAAGAGCCAGAGTTGGAGCAGAGTACATACTTGGAGCCAAAATCCTTGTGATGGACCTCCTTGGCAGAGAGATGGCAGAGACAATCAGTAGAGATGACCAGCTGAGACCACCAGCTGAGGAACCAAGAGGCATGAGAGAGAGCAGTAGGCTTGCTGGCCCACAGAACAAGAAAGCTGAGTGCCTTTGGGCAGTATTGCTGGCAGAGTGGGGTGCACCTATGTGTACATATAGGCAGAGCTAAAAGAGCTTTGGAATACCTGTCCAAGCATGGCAGAGGCCAAGCCTAGAGACCAAGGTCCAGAGAGATGTACCTGAGGGCATAGAAGAGGCAAGACTGTCATGATTGAAGAACTGAATCCTGACAGTGTTTCTGAACTTGAATTTTAGCCTGTTACTTCTCTAATAAACCCATAATTGTGAGTATGCTCTGTGAGTTCTATTGCCTATTGCAACAAATTATCAAACCCAGCAGAGAAGTAGAGAGTACCATGGGAGGGAATGCTGATATCAGAATTCATAAAAAGGTTGAAGGGTGGCAATATATCTGACCTCATACAAATCAACCTTGGGCTGCTGTTGGTGATTCTCTCTTCCCCTTGTACTATTAGAAGTCAGAAGATGCTAACTTCATGCCCTACTGCAAATAATATGAAATAATCAAATAAGGGGAGGGAGACAGCCCTCACCCAAAGGCAGAAAGGAGGGAAAGCCAGGGCCAATGGCAGCAGGATCCAAGTAAAGGGAGGGTGGAGAGGTTTCAGATAGTTAAGGGAGACAAATTTGTCTGTCAGCTTGTTGTATGGTGGTGGCTTGTGTGTTGCTGTGAGGCTGGAGACTGTGCCACTGGTGTTTCAAATGCTAGCAGGGTTTCACATGGTGCCACATGTTTCAGTGAAACTTAACTGAGACAGACTCAGAAGAAGGAAGAGGCCATCCACTCCTCAAAGAGTTGGATAGGGAATACCTTATGAATAGCAAAAAATACTATTTGATACATTACTGGACAACTTTATGAATAGCCTGGAAACATTGTCCAATACAATGCCAGAAACAAGCCACTAAGGTCAGAAGGCACTCAAAATATGACTGAGAAAGAGCTTACTCAGCAGAGTACAACTGACCTTAATGATATGGGTAAAGTAAAGCTTTCAGGTCCCCCATTTGCTGACATGGCACAACTCAAACTGAGGAGAAACAGCTGCAAACATCCATTAATAATCAGAACATGGAATGCACAAAGAATGAATCTAGGAAAATTGGACGTTGTCAAAAATTAAATGGAACACATGAAGATTGATATCCTAGGCATTAGTGAACTGAAACATATCAGTTTTGGCCATTTCGAATCAGACAACCTTATGATCTACTATGCTGGGAATGACAAATTGAAGAGGAATGGTGTGGCATTCATGATCACAAAGGATGCTTCAAGATCTGTCCTAAAGTACAAGGCTGTGACAGGATAATATCCATACACCTACAAGGAAGACCAGTAAATAGTACTATTATTCAAATTAACACATCAACCACCAACTCCAAAGATGCAGACAGAAAAGTCTTTTCAAACAATTGTGATGGAAAAGTTGAATAACTTTCCCAAAAAATGTTATCTTTGATCCATACTTACCATATTAATAACTAACTCAAGATGTATCATGTTGTTGTTTTTAGGTGCCATCAAGTCGTTTCCGACTCATAGTGACTCCATGCACAGCAGAACGAAACACTGCCTGATCCCATGCAAGCTCCATGATCCCTGCTATATTTGAGCCTATCATTGCGGCCACCCTGTCAATTCATCTCTTTGAAGGCCTTCCCCTCTTTCATCGACCCTCCACCCTACCAAGCATGACATTCTTCTCCAGGGAATGGTCCCTTCTGACAATATGACCAAAATAGGTGAGATGAAGTCTGGCCATTCTTGCTTCCAAGGAGTATTTTGGGTGCACTTCCTCCAAGACAGATCGGTTAGTTCTTT
>NW_006921640.1:13770773-13786676 GCF_000298275.1 Orycteropus afer afer | reverse complement strand
AAAGGATACAAACCTGACACACTCCCTTCTTGATTTTAAACCATGTAGTGTCCCCTTGTTCCATTCGAACGACAGCCTCCTGGTCAAGGTACAGGTTCCTCATGGATGCAATCAAGTGTTCGGGAATTCCCTTTCTTCTTAATGTTATCCATAATTTGTCATGATCCACACAATCAAATGACTTTGCATAGTCAATAAAACACAAGGAAACATCTTTGTGGTATTCTTTGCCTTGAGCTAAGATCCATCTAACAACAGCTGTGATATCCCTTGTTCCACGTCCTCCTCTGAATCCAGCTTGCAACTCTGGAAGTTCTCTGTCAATATATTGCTGCAAACTTTTCTGAATTATCTTCAGTAAGATCTTACTTGCGTGCAATATTAATAATATTGTTCTATAATTCCCACATTCTGGGGTATCACCTTTCTTTGGAATGGATACAAATATGGATGTCTTCCAGTCAGTTGGCCAGGTAGCTGTCTTCCAAATCTCTTGGCATTGGCATAACCGAGTGAGTGCCTCCAATGGGGCATCTGTTTATTGAAGTCTCTCAATGGGTATTCCGTCAATTCCCAGAGCCTTGTTCTTCGCCAGTTCTTTCATTGAAGCTTTGACTTCCTCCTTCAGTACCTTTGGTTCTAGATCATATGCCACTTCCTGAAATGGATGAAGATCTACCAGTTCTTTTTGGTACAGTGACTCTGTGTATTCCTGCCATGTTCTCTTGATGTTTCCTGCATCATTCAATATTTTGCCCATAGAATCTCTCATTATTGCAACTCGAGGCTTAAATTTTTTCTTCAATTCTCTCAGCTTGAGAAATGCCGAGCATGTTCTTCTCTTTTGGTTTTCAAACTCCAGGTCTTTGCACATTTCATCATAATAATTGGTTTTGTCTGCTCGAGCTGCTCTTTGAAATCTTCTGTTGGGCTCCGTTGTCTTGTCATTTCTTCCCTTTGCTTCAGCTACTCTCCACTCAAGGGCAAGTTTCAGAGTGTCTTCTGTCATCCATTTTGGTCTTCTCTTCTTTTCTCGTCTTTTTAGTGATCTCTTTCTTTCTTCATAGATAATGTTCTTGATATCCTCCCACAATTCTTCTGGTTTTCGGTTGTTGGTCTTCAATGCATCAAATCTATTCTTTAGATGATCTCTAAATTCAGGAGGGATATATTCAAGATCATATTTTGGCTCTCTTGGACTTGTTTTAATTGTCTTTAACTTCAAGTTGAACTTGCATTTGAGCAGGTGATGGTCTGTTCCACAATCATTTCCTGGCCTCATTTTGGCTGAAGATATTGAGCTTTTCCACTGCCTCTTCCCACAGATGTAGTCAATCTGATTCCTGTGTGTTCCATCTGATGAAGTTCACGTGTAGAGCCACCTTTTGTATTGTTGAAAAAAGGTATTTGCAATGAGTGTCATTGGTCTTGCAAAATTCTACCATGCAAGTTCCAGCATTATCTCTGTCACCAAGGTCAAATTTTCCAACTACCGGTGATTCTTCTTTGTTTCCAACTTTTGCATTCCAGTCACCAGTGATAATTAACACATCCTGATTGCACGTTTGGTCAATTTCAGACTGCAGAAGTTGATAAAAATCTTCAACTTCCTCATCTTTGGCTTTACTGGTTGGTGCATAAATTTGAATAATAGTTGTATTAACGAGTCTTCCTTGTAAGCGTGTGGATATTATCCTATCACTGACAGCATTGTACTTCAGGACAGATTTTGAAACATCCTTTTGATGATGAATGCCACGTTATTCCTCTTCTAACTGTCATTGCCGGCATAGTAGATCACATGGTTGTCTGATTCAAAATGGCCAAAACCAGTCCATTTCAGCTCAGTAATGCTGAGTATATCAATCTTTATGTGTTCCATTTCATTTTTGACAACTTCCAATTTTCCTAAATTCATACTTCATACATTCCATGTTCTGATGATTAATGGATGTCTACAGCTGTTTCTCTTCAATTTGAGTGGTGCCACATCAGGAAATGGAGGTCTCAAAAGCTTTGCCTTATCCATATGAGTAAGGCTGGGTTTACTTTGATGATAAGCTCTTTTTCAGTCCTTTTTTGAGAGATTTCTAACCTAACCGGACTATTCATAAAGTTGCATGGTAATGTATCGGCAGTGTTTCTTTGCTATTCACAAGGTTTTCCGTGGCCAATTCTTTGAGAAGTGGATGGCCTCTTTCTTCTTCCTAGTCTGTCTCGGTCTGTAAGCTGGGATGATATCTGTGCACCATGTGCATCCCACTGGGTTTGAAACACCAGTGGCTCAGCCACAAAACTCACATCAACACATCACTATGGTTGGACAAATCGACAGACAAGTTTGTCTCCTTGTTGGAAACCTCTCCTACCACCCTTACCTGGGTCCCTGCGGCTGACTCCTCCTCTGTCCGGGTTCCTGGGCCTTTTAATCCCCTTTCTCTCGTTCTCCCACCCTTGTGCTTTGGGCATGCCTGGGTTTCCTCTCCTCACCTGGATACCTGTGGCTCACGTCTGTCAATCCTGGTCCCCAGGCCTATTAGGCTCCCCTCTCCGATTCTCCCACCCTGCTGCTTGGGTGTGCCTGGGTTCCCTCTCTTCACCTGGATCCCTGCTGCTGACTATGTATCATAGACCACAGTATAAAATCTAAATCTATAAAACTTATAGAAAAAAAAATAGGAGAAAACCTCATGATCTGGGGTTAGGAAAAGATTTCTTAGATGCTACCCCAAAAGGATTTTCATATTTCATAACAGATTTTACTAAATTTAAAAAACTTCTGCTCTTCTAAAGATACTGCTTCACCACAGACTGGGAGAAGGCACTTGCAAATCATTTATCTGATAAAATACTTGCCGCTTATTACTTAAAGAACTCTCAAAATTTAATAATAGTAAATCAAATCACCCAACAAAAATGGGTAAAAGGTTTGAACAAACACTATTGGAAAAGATATATAGATGGGAAAAAGCTTGTAAAAATATACTCATTAGTACTATCAAAATACAAATTAAAACCAAAATGTGATAACCATTACGTACTTGTTAGTTGTCACTAAGTCAATTTTGATTCGTGGTGACACACTTATTGGAATGCGTAAAATTAAAAAGAGGACTATACCAAATATTAATGAGGGTGTGAAAAAATGAGAAATTTCATGCACCAACTACACTGACAGAAAGGCAGAATTGTTGGTATTAGGCAGAATAATGGCTCCCAAAGATGTGTATGTCTCAATTCCCAGAACCAGTGACTTTGTTACCTTATATGATAAAAAAGAAACAAAATTGTGTTAGTCAATGTTCTCCAAAGTAACAAACCATTAAGACATATAAATATAGGGATATTTATTTTAAGAAATTGGCTCATGCAATTCAATTGATTGCAATTGTGGAGCTAGCAAATTCAAAATCTGTAGATCAGACAGCAGACTAGTAACTCCACAGCCTTGTGTACAAATCAGTAGGTCAGGTTGTTGTTGTTGTTGTGTGCCATCGAGTCAGACCCGACTCATAGCGACCCCTCCTTGGGTTTCTGAGGCAGTAACACTACGGAAGTAGATTGCCCCATCTTCCTTCCGAGGAGTGGCTGGTGGGTTTGAACCGCCAGCCTTCTGGCTAGCAGTCAAGTGCCTTAGCCACTATGCTACCAGAGCTCCCGTTAAGCTACACTCTTGAGGCAGAAATATCCCCTCAGAAATATCAGTTTTTTGTTCTTAATGCTTTCAACTGATTGGATGAGGCCCACCCAAATTATTCAGAGTAATTTCCTTCACTAAGAGTCAACAGACTATAGATGTTAATCACATCAACAAAATATGTTCACAGCAACATCTGGACTACTGTTTCACCAAATAAGTGAGCATCATAGCCTAACCAAATTAATACGTAAAATTAACCATCATAATCACAAATAAGGAGCTCTGGTAGCATAGTAGCTAAGACACTTGCCTGCTAACCAGATGGCTGGCGGTTCAACCCACCAGCCACTCCTCGGAAGGAAGGTTGGGCAATCCTACTTCCATAGTGATACTGCCTCGGAAACCCAAGGAGGGGTTGCTATGAGTCAGGCCGACTTGACGGCACATAACAACAACAACAACAATCACCAATAGAATTAAGGTTGCTCACCAGTGGATCTTCAGATGGCAATAGTATCCTGGATTAATTGAGTAGGCCAATGCTAATTACATGAGTCCTTAAAAGCAGAGAACCTCTCCTAGCTGTAGTCAGAGAGATGTGAGATAACTCACAGACTTGCTGCATGCTGGCTTTGTAGATGGGTGAAAGGAACATAAATAAAAGAATTTAGACATGATATATCTTCACAGCCAGTGCTACGGAGTCAATTCTGACTCATAATGACCCTATAGGACAGAGTAGAAGTGCCCCATAATGTTTCCAAAGATGTAAATCTTTAACAAAGCAGACTGTGTCATCTTTCTCCCATGGAGGGGCTGGTGGATTTGAACCACTGACCTCTTGGTTGGCAGCTGAATGCTTTAACCACTGCACCACGAGAGCTACTTTAGGTTTTCATATCTGTGTACTAAAAATGAAAGTTTAAGTTGATTTTTGTTAGAGTCCATAATTCTTGGAAATATTCAAGTTTTTTGTTTTTCTTGGCAGGGGGGTTAGAGGGAGATCAGAAGCAGATAAGATTATCCAGTTAATTTTGGCATACCTTAGAGTATAAGGAGGAGCTCTGGTAGCATAGTGCCTAAGGCACTTGACTGCTAACCAGAAGGCTGGTGGTTCAAACCCACCAGCCACTCCTCAGAAGGAATATGGGGCAATCTACTTCTGTAGTGATACTGCCTCGGAAACCCAAGGAGGGGTCACTGTGAGTTGGGTCCAACTTGACGGCACGTAACAACGACAACATCACCTAGAGTATAAGGAGTTCTGGTGGCGCAGTGCCTAAGGCATCTGACTACTAACCAGAAGGTTGGCACTTCAAGCCCACCAGCCCCTTCATGGAAGGAAGACTGGGAAATCTACTTCTGTAAAGATTTACCACCTCAGAAAACCAAACGGGGTCTCTATGACTTGAAATTGATTCAATGGCAGTGAGTCTGGTCTGATCTTAGACTATAAACTTTTGTTTTGTTTGCCTGACTGTAGAATATGAACTGCTTTTAAAACAAGGCAATGTGTCACCTCTGACTTCCTTAGAGCAAAATAACTTCTCCCAAGGATATGTCGGAGCTCTGGTAGCATTGTGCCTAATAAGGCACTTGACTGCTGACCATAAGGCTGGCGGTTCAAACCCACCAGCCATTCCTTGGAAGTAAGGTTGGGCAATCCTACTTCTGTAGTGATACTGCCTTGGAAACCCAAGGAGGGGTCACTGTGAGTTGGGGCCGACTCGACGGCACATAACAACAACAACAAGGATATCTTAGCATATCACAGCAAAGGTCTCTGGTTGGCAAAAAACAGTTTGTGCTCAGCTGATAGGCGAAAGGTTGGCAATTCAAATCCACCCAACAGCATCATGAAAGAAACAGGCCTGGCAATCTGCTTTTGTAAAGATTACAGACAAGAAAACCGTATGGGGAAGTTCTACTCTTTAACACACAGGGTCTCCTAAGTCACAAACCAACAACAGAAACAAAATCAACAATGAAGCACATCATAACAAAAGTTCTAAATTGAATCCATGTCTCTCTAGCTACAAAGTCTATATCCTCTCCCTTACTCCCCATTACCTCAGATGTTTTCCTATCTAGCTTGGTTGTGAGCCTAAAACTGAAAAGCACAAGTCCCCAGAAATTACATTTGATTTTAAATAGATACTTTAGAAAACATCTGAAATTGTTTTTTCTAATTTACTTTATACTTTCCATGTTTTCCACTCTGTCTTGTCACCTCACGGTAAATTTATAATTTTGTATTTCATAACTACAGGACACTTCTAGAGCTAATTCAAGAAAGTCTATACTCCGTGGCTTTTTCAGAGTTTTGCACCCCTGTCACAAAGGTCAAGAGCTCTCACTTAAGCTCATTTCTGCAGTCCTCTGACTACTAAAGAGCTGTTAGTCTCCCATCCCCTCCAAACCAAAACCAAACCAAACTCACTGCCATCAAGTCGATCCTGACTCATAGCAACCCCTCCTTGAGTTTCTGAGGCTGTGTCTGTACAGAGGTAGATTGCCCAATCTTCCTTCTGAGGAGTGGATGGTGGGTTTGAACCACCAGCCTTCTGGTTAGCAGCCAAATGCCTGAAGCACTATGCCACCAGAGCTCCCCATACTCCCCAATGTCTCCTTAATGCAGAGACTCTTACCTTTTTTCTGTTCTCTTTCCATTCTACACATGCATGTTGGAGGGGTGGGTATTCTCATTTTATTCAGAGATTAACAGTCATTGTGTTGACCTTGTAATACTAGAGATGCCCCATATGATTCTCTACCATTAACTCTTAAAATGAGATAAGGCACTTTAGCATAATAATACACCGGTTTATTTGCACACTTTCTATATCTGATACATTACATATATTATTTGATTTAATCTTCAAAAGCTTTGAAGAAAATTATTATTTAATTTTAAAGATGAAAAGTATGGTCCAGAGAGGTCATTTACAAAATAGCTTATTTTTAAAAATGGCTAACCTAATAAGCAATAGGATCAAAATTTAATCTTTTTAATACCTGGCTCCAAAGCTAAGATCTTTCTTATGCTGCATCATCTGTGAACAAAAACATCAATAAACCTGTCATATTTCCAGACTCTGATGATGTTTCTAACCCAGAGGGAATATTACATCATTTTCCTACTAAAAAAAAAAATCCAGTGGTTTGTCTTCCTCCCCATCTTACATCTAGATTATTCTATCCACTTTCCAGGACACCCTTTATCTGTGCTCACCCCTCCTATTTAATTATAAGAATGATCTAGAGCTAGTAATGAAATAGCATTTTTAACCCCCCAATCACTCCTTACTAAAACCATATTTCTATAAGCTATGAGCAGAAATTTTGGGCTTAAACTAGGAGATTGAGTGACTGAGACAGATTTCATTCTTTTTTTCTGTAATGACTAATATTTGTCTTTACACACTGTATATTCATCTAGAGGGAGCTCTGGTGGCGTAGTGCCTAAGGCACTTGACTGCTAACTAGAGGCTGGTAGTTCAAACCCACCAGCCACTCCTCAGAAGGAAGACTGGGAAATCTACTTCCATAGAGATACACCCTGGAAATCCAAGGAGGGGTCGCTATGAGTCGGAACCACCTTGATAGCTGTGAGTTTGGTTTTTGGTTTATATTCATCTGGAACATTGTTGTTCTTTGGATGAGGCTTCTAGAACCTCCTTTGAAGGGACTCCTGAGTAGAGAGTGGAAAAGAATTACAGCCTATTACATCAGTTGTAGCATAGATCTTCATCTCAGATTAGACACTCTCATGATTTCAATAGATTTTGCTTATACTCAACCTGAAACCTTACCCAACTTTTCTGCACTTTTTAAAATCTCAACCCATAGACTTCCTGTTTGGGGTTTCACATGTAAAAAATCTTGGAATTTTCTCTCTTTTATGAGGAAACCTGGAAAAAATTGAAAATAAATAATCTTTCTTGGATGCATCAAAGAATTGAAAACACAGGACAAACCACCTCCTAAAACCTAGAGATAACGGATCTATCCAGAGAGATACAACAACTGACATCTGTTTACTGGAAAAGAAGAAGCTGGAAACTGTGAATGGTTAGGACCACTTAAAATACTTACAAATTTCTGGAGTATGAGTGTAACTAACATAACAGTGAGAAACTACTCAGGGCTTCTGTCTTAACTTTCATCCTATCACATATTGGTAACCTCCTACCCACACACTTTCCTGGGATTTCCCTGCAGGAACTTCACCAAATTTTCACACTGAGGATCCAAGAAAGACTTCTCTTATCTCTGAAAAGGGGAAGGGAAAAGTACCATGCTGAAATACTCCTAGCACATTCTCCATAAAAAAAAGGCCTACTCTCTAGTTAAGTCTTTTCCAGAGCTCAATTTTGAAACTTCATCCCAGCCAGGAGAAGGAAATATACCCCACATACACACTCCAGATCCCTTCAACCTTTTTGTCTCACTTGGGGTGTGGGGATAATATTCAGTAAGGGTCAAGACTTCAAAGAAATAAATTGGGAAATTTACTACTAAGAAAGGGAGTAGAGGACAGGGGAAAAGTTATGTAACTGGAGAAATAATTATGAAGATAACACCCAGGGTACAAGCTAAAAGACTGAGATTTAATTATAATATTATGGAACACTTCCCCCTCTCCATACCTTACAAAGTGGATTATTGGTGAAAGATCTGCTAGACACAGATTTCCTTTTAGGAGGATGTTTTGGTTCTCTAGTGCTGCTCTAACAGAAAATACCACAAGTGAGTGGTCTTAACAAACAGGGATTTATTCACTTACAGCTTAAGAAGCTAGAAGTCCAAGTTCAAAGTGCTCTAGGGGCTGGGTGAAGGCTCCTTGACAGTGGGCTTTAGTCTGCCTCTTGCTCCCCACTGATGAAGCTATAGTCTTCTCTTATCTCAGTCAGCTGCTGGCTGCTGAGACTAAAAAACCCAAGGTCAACAAATAAAATGACACAGTCCCAAGATTATGAAACAACATGGTAGGCCACTAGTTTCAAGTTCAGAGAGTCCCAAGATCACAAACAATATGGTAAGTCACTCACTGATGGTTCTGCCAAATGCAGGATCCAAGCATGCTAAAAACCTGCAAAGATATTTGTCTGTGCTTCTGCTTATATACTGGAAGTAGACCACATCCCTAAGGCAGCTACTCAGCTGCTCCAATAGATTCCATTATGGAGTTGACCACCAGTCTCATCATGGGGAATAACTACAACCAACTGCCCAACCACTGAAAACCAGGCCCAGCAACTTGACATACAACTTAACTACCACAGAGGAATTCTCAGGGAACCTCAAAGTCATGAGAGATAACAAAGACAAGGTCATCAAAGGAACTTGAAACCTCTGGCTTCCAATGCTACAGCAAATATTAAACACAGCCCAAATTTTAGCCACATTAATTATAATCTTTACATTAAAGGTCTGTTTACTTCAGTTCCTATTACCCAATGCAACCTATCTGAGATTCAGCAAAAAATTACAAGGCATGTCAAATGGTAAGAAAAAAACAATTTGAAAAGACAAAGTAATCTTCAGAACCAGAATTATTTATGACACAGACGTTGAGATAATCAAACAGAGAATTTGAAATAAATATGAGTAAAGGTTAAAATCCACCAGTTCTCTGCCAGTTTGTTGTACAGTGGTGGCGTGTGTATTGCTGTGAGGATGGAGGAGGTGCCACCAGTATTTCAAACACCAGCAGGGTCACCAATTGTGAACAGGTTTGAGTGGAGCTTCTAGAGTAAGACAGACTGAGATGAAGGATGGGACCATCCATTTCTAAAAATATTGGCCACTGAAATCCTTATGAATAGTAGTGATTGTGCAGATCATAAAAAATTATGGATAAAATTGTGAAGAATGGGAATTCCATAATACTTAATTGTGCTCATGAGGAACTTGTACACAGAAAAAAGGGCTGTCATTCAAATAGAACAAGGGGATACTGCATGGTTTAAAATCAAGATGGCTGTTCAGCAAGGTTGTATCCTTTCATCGTACTTATTCAACCTATATGCTGAACAATTAATCTGAGAGACTGGACTATATGAAGAAGAATGCAACATCAGGATGGAGGAAGACTCATTGACAACCTATAATGTGCAGATGACACAACCACAACTTTGCTTGCTGAAAGTGAACATGACTTGAAGTACTTAGTGATGGAGATGAGATCAAAGACTATAGCCTTTTCACTACGGATTTCACCTCAACAAAAAGAAAACAAAAATCCTCAAGACTGAACTAATAAGCAACATCATGATAAGTGGAGAAAAGATTGAGGTTGTCAGGGATTTCATTTTACTTAGATCTGTAGTCAATCATGAAAACAGCAGTCAAGAAACCACAAGTCATATTGCACTGGGCAAATCTGCTACAAAAAAAAAAAAAAAAACTTAGAATAAAAAGGAAATGCTAGAAATCAAAAACACTGTAACAGAAATGAATAACATTTTTGATGGGCTCATCAGTAGACTGGATGTCACAGAGAAAAGAATCAGTGAGCTAGAAGATGTGTCAAAGAAAACTTCCCAAACTGAAATGCAGAGAAGAAAGAATGATAATAATAATAATAATACAATGGGAAAATTTTAAAAAGTTTGACACATACATAACTGGAATACCAGAAGGAGAAGAAAGAAAGAATACAACAGAAGAATATTTGCATAATAATAGCTGGGGGCTTTCAAAAGTTAATGAGAGAAACCAAACCACAAATCTAGAAAGCTCAAAGAGTATAAATCAATATAAATACAAAAAAAAAAAAAAAAAATCCACTTTGGCATGTCATATGAAAACTTAAAAAATGGGATCTTTGAAAAGCCAGAAGAAAAATAACACCTTACTTAGAAGAATGAGCATAAGAATTATGAGGACTTCTTGTCAGAAACTAAGCAAGTAGGAAGAAAATGAAGCAAAATATTTAAAGTGATGTAAGGGAAAAAATTAAACCTAGAATTTTATATCCAGTGAAATTTTCCTTTAAAGGTGAAGAACAAACAAATAAAGGTTTTCTCAGGCATATAAAAATGGAAGGAATTCATGGCCAGAAGACCTGTCCTGAAAGGTCTCCAGGGGAAAGGAAAATTATAGAGGTCAGAAACTCTGATCTACAGAAAGAAAGGAAGAAAATAAGAGAAGGAATAAATGAAAGTAAAATAAAATCTGCTTTTCCTGTTCTTTACTGAATTGAAATATGAGTTTGGCTAAACCAGTAATAGTAAAAATGTATTGAACATTGATAGTGTATGCATAAATGAAATGAATGACAGCAATATTGAAAGGGATGAAAGAAGAATTGGGAACACTCTATTATAAGGTAATAGCACTATAGTTGAAATAGTCTACTATTATGTGAAGATGGACTTAAATGAGCTGAAAATGTCTATTGGGACTCTATGGCAACTATTATACAATTGTTTATAGAGAAGGGAGATAAAATTGAATCATATAAAATATTCAATTAAAACTACAGAAGACACAAAAGAAATAAAAGTACAATGAATGGAAAACATTACAAGAATAGTAGAATTAACCCACTGTGTTAGGCTGGGTTCTCTAGACAAGGAAAACCAGTAAAGCTTATAGAGAGAGAAAGAGAGAGAGAGAGAAATTTATCTTAGAAAAATGGCTCACACAATTAGAAGCTGGCAAGTCCTAAGTTCTTAGATCATACATCAAGCTGGAGGCTTTTCCTGACTCACGCAGCTACAGGGGCTGACAAGCTCAAGGTTACTGGCTGTTGACTACAATGAATCACAAAACCAAGATCACCAGGCCGAATGGTGGGCTGTTCACTCACAGATAGTTGTAGGCAGCACAACAGAATCCAGATCCACAGAAGAGTGTCTCTTTTCCCAGGAAGTCCATAAATATATTGGAAGTGGGCCATACCCCTAGTGAAACTCTCTTTCAGCAGATTGGCTGCTCAAAACATGTATATCTGATCTCATCATGAAAATAACCCACATCACAACTGCTTAAACCACTCAGAATTGTGGTCCAGCCAAGTTGACACACAACTCCAACTATCACAACCCACCCCTTGTCAACTTGGCAGTTGTACGCATCTCCTTCACCATATATATATATATAGTATCTAAATAAGGACAATTATAAAGTCATATTTGTGCCTAACATGATACACTAACACACGTGCAACTGAAACACATTAACCCTGTTAACATTTCATAGTTCATAACAGAAGGAAACAAAAATATTTGATGCACATAAATGATGAAGAAATATAACATTCACAGCTCTCGTTTCTGCAGCTGGTCACTTGGTCATAGTTGATACTCAGAACTACCTTCTTCCACCACCCATTCTGCATTTCCCTTGCCCTCAGCAAGCACCTCAGCTGGTTGTGGTTCTTTGCCTGGTGGGGTGATCCAAAACTTCATTCTTGAAGGGTCTGGGCCATTAAGTTTATCAGAATTGGGTTGCTGTAATTTCCCCCCCTGACTTTAATCATAGGGCGTGGTAGTACTAAGAGAAATCCTATAGAATCTCCTATATTCCAGACATATTCTTCTTTACTTCCACTATGAAATGTCAATCCAATTTTCCCTTGGTAATCAGGATCTATCACACCAGATAGTACAGTAACACCCTTCTTTGTTTGTTTATCCAGAGGCATGAGGAAGCCAAAATTGCTGGGTGATATTTTTAACTTCTAGTTCAATGCAATCAGTATTGTGTCTCCAGGTGGGAGTACTCCTCCCTTTGGGACTAAGATCTTCAGACCTGCAGAGCATAGGGTAGCAGGGACAGGAAGCAAAAAAATTTTTGTGTGGGTCACTAGGAGTAATAGTGAGTGGTACCATTCCCATTTCCAACCCTTGGTTCCTGGACCCATCACTCCTGGCAACTGGAGAAACAGAACCATATATTGGATGCTGGTTTAGAGCATATACAGCCTCCTGGAGAACATTGCCCCAACCTTCAAAGTATTGCCACCTAGCTGGTGCTGTAACTGTGTTCTTAGTAGGTCATTCCATCTTTCTAACAAGCCAGCTGTTTCAAGATGATGGGGAACATGGTAAGACCAGTGAATTCCATGAGCATAGGCCCATTGCCATATTTCATTCACTGTGAAGTGAGTCCCTTGATCTGAAGCAATGCTGTGTGGGATACCATGAATGGTGGATAAGACATTCTGTAAGTTCATGGATGGTAATTTTGGCAGAAGCATTGCATGCAGGGAAGGTGAATCCATATCCAGAATAAGTATCTATTCCAGTAAGAACAAAATGCTCTCCTTTCCATAATGGAAGTGTTCCAATGTAATCAACCTGCCACCAGGCTGATGGCTGACCACCCTGAGAAATGGTTCCATATCACAGACTCAGTGTTGGTCTCTGCTGCTGGCAGATTGGGCACTCAGCAGTGGCAGTAGCCAAATCAGCTTGGTAAATGGAAGTCCATGTTGCTGAGCCTATGCATAACCTCCATCCCTGCCACCATGACCACTTTGTTCATGAGAACATTGAGCAATGACAGGAGTAATTAGGGAAAAAAGATGACTGGTTTCCACTGGATGTGTCATCCTATCCACCTGATTGTGAAATTCTTTCTCTGCTGGGATCACCTTTTGGTTGCCATTCACATGAGACATGAATATCTTTACTCCTGTGGCCCATTCAGAGAGATCTATCCACACATCTCTTTCCCATACATCCTTGTCATCAATTTTCCAATCATGCTCTTTCCAAGTCCCAGACCATCTAGCCAAGCCATTAGCTACAGCCCATGAATCCATATACAATTGTACATCTGGCCATTTCTTGTTCCATGAAAAGTGAACCAACAAGATGCATGGCTTGAAGTTCCACCCATTGGGAGGATTTCCCTTCACCACAGTCCTTCAGGAAAGTCCCAGAATGGCATTGCAGTGCTGCTGCTATCCACTTTTGAGTGGTGCCTTCATATCACTCAGAACCATCTGTAAACCAGGCATGAGTTTTCTCTTCCTCAGTCAACTGATCATAAGGAACTCCCCATAAGGCCTTAGGTGCAGACTGGGAGAGGGAAGGTAATGTGACTAGAGTAGAGACCATAGGCATTTGGGCCACTTCCTCATGCAACTTACTTTTGCCTTCAGGTCCTGCTCAAACTTCATCTCTTATATACCACTTCCATTTAATGATAGAGTGCTGTTGTGCACATCCAACTTTATGACTCTGTGGGTCAGACAACACTCAATTCATGATGGGAAGCTCAAGCCTCATGGTGACTTGGTGTCTCATGTCTAGGAATTCAGTCTCTAAAAAAGCCCAGTGACAAGACAAAAGCTGTTTCCCAAAAGGAGAGTAGTTATCTGCAGAGGATGGCAGGGCTTTGCTCCAAAATCCCAAGGGTTTGTGCTGCGATTCACCAATAGGGACCTGCCAAAGGCTCCAAACAGCATCTCTATCTACTACAGACACTTCAAGCACCATTGGATCAGCCAGATCATATGGCCCAAGTTGCAGAGCAGCCTGCACAACAGCCTGAACCTGTTGCAGAGCCTTCTGTTGTTCTGGACCGCAGTCAAAACTAACAGCTTTCTAAGTCACCTGATAAATAGGCTGAAGCAACAGACCCAAATGAGGGATATGTTGCCTCCACAATCCAAAGAGGCCCACCAGACTTTGGGTCCCCTTTTTAGTTGTGGGGGAAGCCAGATACAATAACTTATCCTTCACTTTAGTAGGAATATCTCAACATGCCCCACACCACTGGACCCCTAGAAATTTCATTGAGGTGGAAGGTGCCTGCATTTTTGTCAGGTTAATTTCCCATGCTCCAGCATGCAGATGTCTTACCAATAAATCTAGAGCCATTGATACTTCTTCCTTATTAGGTCCAATCAGCATAATGTTATCAATATAATGGACCAATGTGATGTCTTGTGAGAGGGAAAAGTGATCAAGTTCCCTACAGACTAAATTATGACATAGTGCTGGGGAGTTGATATACTTCTGAGGAAGCACTGTGAAAGTATATTGTTGGCCTTGCCAGCAGCTGAAGGCAAACTGCTTCTGATGTTCTTTCAAAATTTATATTGAGAAAAAGGCATTGACCAGATCAATAGCTGCATACCAAGTACCAGGAGATGTACTAATTTGCTCAAACAATGAAACCACATCAGGAACAGCAGCTGCAATTGGAGTCACCACTTGATTAAGTTTATGATAATCTCCTGGCATTCTCCAAGATCCATCTGTTTTTTGCATGGTCCAAATAGGTGAATTAAATGGAGATGTGGTGGGAATCACCACTTCTGCATCCTTCAAGTCCTTGCCGGTGACACTAATCTCTGCAACCTCTCCAGGGATATGGTATTGTTTTTGGTTTACTATTTTTCTAGGTAGAGGCAATTCTAATGGTTTCCACTTGGCTGTTCCTACCATAATAGCCCTTACTCTACATGTCAGGGACCCAATGTGGGAATTCTGCCAATTGTTCAGTATATCTATTCCAATTATGTATTCTGGAACTGGGGAAATCACTACAGGATGGGTTTGGGGACCCATTGGACCCACTGTGGGATGCATCTGAGCTAAGACTCCATCAATAACTTGACCTCCATATGCCCCCACTCTGACTGGTGGGCCACAGTGATGTTTTGGGACTCCTGGAATTAGTGTGAGTTCAGAGCGAGTGTCCAGTAATCTCTGAAAAGTCTGATTATTTCCTTTTCCCCAATGAACAGTCACTCTTGTAAAAGATCTCAGATCATTTTGGGGAAGGCTGGGAGAGAGATTGGCATTATAAATTTTTGGCAATGTAGTGGGGTTCTTTCTCAAGAGGACCTGGCCTCCCCTTCATTCAAGGGGTTGTAAGTCTGTAAACTGACTCAAGTCTGGGAATTGATTGAGAGGCTGTAACTCTGTATTCTGGCAATTCAATCTAGACTGCTGTTCATGTGACCTAGAATTCTTCTGTCTATACCAAAACCAAAATCAAGTAAATATTTAGTAGATTTGTCATGCATTTCACTCCTAGGAACACCATGCCTAAGTAGCCAATGCCATTATTCTACATGAGTCAGAGTATTCTGATTACTGCTTTTTATTTTATTTATTTTTTATTATTGTGATTTGGGTGAAGATTTACAGAGCAAATTCACTTTCCATATAGCAGTTTACATATACTTTGTCTCATGACATTGACCACAATGCAACAGCTCCCCTCCCACTTCCTCCCCATAGTTACCTCTTCCCATGTCCATCCCTCCATGGACTCCTGCCCCCTGAGCTGTCTCC
>NW_006921640.1:13735247-13767840 GCF_000298275.1 Orycteropus afer afer | reverse complement strand
GCAAAAGTCCACAGCTCAGCCCACCTTTCTCTTCACCTTCTCTGTTTGTTCCCCAGCCACTGTGCACAGTCCTCCGTGCAGTCCCTGGCTAGCAGGGTGAATTTTAGGTTAATTCTTAAGTCCTACCACCACTCCGGAATCTGCAAGCTGTCTGTGTCATCAGAATTGCTCACCACCTCTGCCAGACTGCAGCTCTGTAGGTCTCCTTTTTTGGTATTTTCATGCAAATTCTTCTGCTAGTTGGGGTTTGGTCCACTTCTATATCCTTCCCTTCAAGGCTCAGGGGTCTAGGATTATCTTCTGTGTCTGTGTTAATTGGTTTCCGTTTTCTTTGTTGAAGAGGGTCTGTGCAGTCTTTCTGCCTAGTCCATTTTTTTCCAGTGGCTCCTGATTACTGCTTTGACTCTACTGTCCGTTGTGGTAACCATGATCATCTTGTCTTTGTCAATTAACTGCTGCCACTTGGCACCTACTCTCAATGGGTCCAATCAGCCCCATCATAGTTAAGTGTCTTAGTTCAATTAGGGTAGTTTCCCCTGTCAAATCTGGCTTATATAAAATATCAATCACAGCAGTCTTCAAGGATGCTGGGGCTCCCTTCACAAATTTGTTCCTCACCATACTGGTGAAAGGTATGTCCTCTGGACACTTCATTTCTGCCTGTAGGGGTCTAGTGTGATAAATCCATTCTAACAATCCAATTTCCCTGAGTCTCTGGATAACTTCTTCTACATTATACCCAGGCAGGTCTGGTACTTCAACTTGACTTAAGGTAGGGCACCACATTATCCATGCTTCAGTAAGTCAACCAAATAAACAATTAGATCCTTTCCTAACCTCTTAAGCTGAAACATTGAATGAAGAATCCATACTCAGTGGGCGTAAATCAATAAACTCAGATTGATCCAATGTTACATTCCTTGCACCATTATCCCACACCCTCAGCTGTGATTCTCCAGGTTTCTGTTTGTACATGGTAGCAAAATTAAGTAGGTCTTTTCAGGTGTAGGAGTCCACCTCCTCAGTCACACTTTGTATTTCACCTTTTAGGGCCTCACTTGCACTTAACTTTAGTTATAGGTCTAGCAGCAACAATGAGTGCTTGGGGCAGTTCCTGAGAACATTCAGCAATGTCTTCCATGGAATCTACCTCCAACAATGACCCAGCAGGAACAGTTGGGTTAATCCCATCAAACTGAGGTGGAAAGGATAATGGTTTTATAGTAATCCCTTCAGATGGGATGGATTCAACAGAATTTATAGCCTCCATATCCTCATCTGCCTAACTGTCTGCTTGTATGCCCCCATTCCAGGTTTCAGGATCCCATCTTTTCCCAATCAATGCCCTCACTTTAACTTCAGACACCATTCTGGGTTGGCAATTAGTTGGCGTTGTAATTCTGTCACCCTTTCAATAAAACTCTGAGTTTGTTTTTTGGTAATATCAGCTCTATTACTAAAAGAAAAATAACAGTTTCTTTTAGAGCATAACTGGAAACATTGAGGTCTTTTGTGTGGCACTTGAGCTGTAACTCAGCAGCCTTGAACTCATCTCACTCTTTCACCACTTTTTCTAGTATAAGTAGGACCAACCAACCAGCTTCCTTATACTCTTCATGCTGACAAATTTGCAGAGAAGTATCAAATACAGGATCACACAGAGCCTCACTTCTCAAAAATACTTGATCTATTGGTTGTGCTATTTTGCATATTCATGTTGCCACCTCACACCACAGATTAGCAGGACCCTCTTTACTAATGGAGGTAGGGTCACCAGTACTTTTATGATTAATCAAATTGGAGAACAAAAACAGAATCCATGAGAACCAGTTTAGGAAGGCCATTCTTATGATTTTGTCTCTCTAGAACCACTCTTGTTACCAAATGTATTAGGCTCTGTTCTCTAGAGAAACAAAGCCAGTAAAGGTTATAGAGAGAGAAAAAAATAATGTATTTTAGGAAAATGGCTCATAGACTTATAGAAGCTAGCAAGTTCCAAGTTCTTGGATAAAACATCAAGCTGAAGCCTTTCCCTGACTCTTGTAGCTACAGAAGCTGATGAACTCAAGGTTGGCAGGCAGTATACCAGCTGTTGACTCCAATGAATGATGAATCCAAGATCTCCAGGCCAATGATAGATTGTTCGCTCACAGACAGTTGTAGATAGCACAACAGGATTCCGATCCACAGAAGAGTGTCTCTTTTTCCCAGAATGTCCATAGATATATTGGAAACAGGCCACACCCCTAGGGAAATTCTCTTTCAGTGGACTGACTGCTCAAAACATATATATCCAATCTCATCATGGGAATAACACACATCACAACTGCTTAAACCACTCAGAATTGTGGTCCAGCCAAGTTGACACACAACACCAATTATCACAGTCTTTTTCCAATCCTAATGCCGAGTTTTTCATATAGTCCAGCTTCTTAGATTATTTGCACTGCATACAGATTTAATAATTATGGTGAAAGGATACAACCCTGACACACACCCTTTCTGATGTTAAACCATACAGTATCCCCTTGTTCTGTTCAAACAACAGATCCTAGATCTATATTTAGGTTCCTCATAAGCACAATTAAGCGTTCTAGAACTCTCATTTTTTGCAATGTTATCCATAATTTGTTATGATCCGTACTGTCAAATACCTTTGCATAGTCAATAAAACACAGGTAAACATATTTCTGGTAGTCTTTGCATTCAGCCAAGATTCATCTGACATCAGCAATGATATCTTTCATCCCATGTCCTCTTCTGAGTCCAGCTTATTTCTGGAAGTTCCCTGTCAATATACTGCTTCAACCAATTTGGAATTATCTTCAGCAAAATTTTCTTGCTTGTGATATTACTGTCTAAATCTATGTCTATATCTGTATTTATACCTATATTCACTTAATAATGGAAACACTTCCATTATATGAGAAGAGCTCTCATGGTGTAGTACCTAAGGCATTTGACTGCTAACCAGAAGATTGGTGGTTCAAACCCACCAGCCACTCCTCGGGAAAAAGGTTGGGCAATCTACTTCCTTAAAGAAACCCAAAAGGGGTCACTATGAGTTGGATTTGACTCAATGGCAGTGAGTCAGTTTTTTGGTTTTTTTTTTGTCCATTATAGGGAATTTCTCTGTTGAAGAAAAGATGTTAAATGACAACAGGGTGTTTGCACAACCTACTTTTTCTTCTTATTATGTTGATGACTTATACAACCAGGCAAAATGTCCATAGCAAAACACAATCACTTCCACATTCAACCAATGAATGACTATAGTTCAACTTCACCTTCTGCAAAAAAAAATCAATTCCACAAATATAACATTAGAATATAAAGAAGTTTAAAAATAAAATTTACATAAAATCTTGAGCTATCTTAGCCATAGATTGGCAAGAACTTTAATGTTAACTGCATCCACTGGCAGGTGGTATTGATTTAAGGAAGAGTCAGCTTCCAAGTGAACATGGATTTATTTCCTGCAGATTTTCTTCTGAAAATATGCTAAAGGGATAAATGGTAAGATGCCAAAAGCAATGATTTAGATATTTTACATTAGCAATTACATATTTGGCATTAACTCTATCAGAAAAAAAATACATTTAGGTTTGGTATAATGTCTTTGATATTGATGGCCTATAAAATTACATTGAAAAATCAATGTGTTAAAATATATAGGTGATGATCAGGGAAATGGAGAAACCACTATCATTTTACAGCTGCTTTTACATTCTAAATTCTAAATCCATTGTTGTAATATGTCTGCCAGTTTAGAAAGGCTTTTCTTCTTTCAAGAATATTTGAATAAAACTCTTCCCTCCAAAACCTACTCACAAATCTTTTTTTTTTTTTTTTTTTAATTTAAATCATGGGCTAATATTGACAGAGAAAATGTTCTACATATCTACCTATAATGCAAAAAAAATTAATTTTTGAAATACATAGTCAGTGGATAAATTAGTTGTGTTCAATATATACAAATGTCTTGGTTAAGAATTATAGAAACATTGCCTGTCCTTGAGAAACAAAGCCTCCTCTTTGAAATGGAGCTTGATTCAAAAATAATCCTGTGTTGTGTTCAGAGGACTCTGGTTGCGTGATATGGACTATAAGCCCAAGAACACTGCTTTGCTGAGTGTCCCGTACACGTACAACAGCAATCAATTTCCTATAATGACAGAAGGATTACAAGGTAGTTTGCAGCGTTATTTTGTGCTATTTTCTAATAAATCATGGGAGAACTGGGGCTGAGATTTACTTTCTTTGTAACTGAATAATAAGAATGTGATAAGTGAGAACTAAAGCTTTCATACACCTCCAATTATAGCTTGTATCTCCTGATAATATAATGCCTGACTTCATTGGCTTAATATTTCAGGTAGATTGGTTACCCCCATTTCACTTTCTTGAGCGTGTAGGAAATGGTTTGCAGTTGAGAAATGTAGGGACTGCTTGCTTGGGTGTGTTCAGTCTCTTTTTTCTGTCAACTTTCTCTCTCTCTCTCTCTCTTGTCTTGTACTTTTACCAGACTATTACTAAGGGAAGGTTAGAAGATTTTCTGTTTTCCTAAATAACACTTCATTGGTAAGAAGTTTGCTTTCTCTTCCTCCATGGGTCATACTAGCCCCTTTATAGAGTAGTGGCTTCTTGTTCTTTCTATGTGTATAGCATAAAAATGATGAATCACTAATGTGGCATCTTAGGTGATTGTCCATAGACCCTTGAATTCAGGATTCTTGAAGAGACAATGTTCTCTTTCTTCCCTTGTCTGTGCCCTTTGCCCCCAGGATACATTTTCTAGGCTTCTCACTGACCCATTCCTTCCAATGATTAGTCCCACGATCGGGTAGAGAAGTGCCCAGTGAGCACTGCCCCCAATGTGGAATTCCACACCCTGCCAATCAAACTTCTCTCCTGGGTAAATTGGTGATGAAGACTTATGTCTTCTTGCCAGTGTCTATCTCTTAAGTTTCTTAAACTATACTTTGGTAGCATCAGGGTAGTCTGCTTCTATTGGGTCTCAACAAACAGCTGCGGAAGGAGATGCTGATCATGGTTTCTTGCATTCTTCCCACAAAACTCACATTGAGCTCTGTGCACAGGAATGAGGAAACCAATACATTTTCCTCAAACGGCAGTCAATGGGAGAAGAGGTAAGCACCAATGCTTATCAAATGCTTTCTAAGACACCATTTTTCCTTTCCAGCTCCTTTTCTGTGCCTCATTGTGGGCATCAAGTTATGAAAATGTAGAAAGAGAAATCAGAAATTCTATCCTTAAAACAAGGCTTTACTGGAGCATAGGGTAATCATAGGATCCTAGAGAATATAAAAGCATTGCCCGAGTCTAACTGCATGAATGTGTTCAAATGAACATTCTTCAGTTTTCCATATTTATAAAAATAATAAATATTTTGAATGAAACCTGCTAGTCATTTGATGCCTTGAGCTCCTTAGACAAATTGAAATGGGAATATTTCTCATTGTGTTCTTTACTCCTGCTCATTCTCCACTCAGTCAATTCCTGTTTATTGAGAATGCATGGAGAAGCGATATTGTGCAGTGAAAAACACAATACAGCAAGAATTAGGAGAATTAGGAGACTAGCTTTTAGGTCCGCTCCATCAACACCAACCTATAATTTGGTGCAAGTCACTTAGCTTTCAGGGTCTCTATTTCCACATCTATGAAATGATAGATTAGATCAAATGATCTCTAAGATACATATTGCATTTTTAATTCAGTGAAAATATGGGATACTATCTAAAGGAAAGATAAGGGTGGGATAACAGAAGTTCTCGGGGTTAAAATGTATTCCTATAAAATTACATTTTAAATTGTAAGCTAGGTCTCTACCTTACAAAAGCAATGTCGTACTTTGTAAATAAAACATTCAATCACCATATAATCCTTGTGAATTGGGTACAGGTAGCCTGGAAATGAGAAAGTATCTATGTAGTGGACTCTTCATTTCATACACTGAAGGAAATTATGTTTGTAAAGATGACTTTGAGAATAACACCAGACATGATTTCATGGTGAGCACTACATGAAGGGTATATATACAAAACCTACCATGGTTAACTGTCTCCAGGTAATGTTTCACTATGATGATCTCAACCCATTAGTGAATTGTGGGTCTCAACAATAATGTTTTAAAGAGAAGTATAAAGGAAAGAGTATGTCATAAGCAGTTAAGAATAAGTATTATTTTGTGAAACTCTGTTTTCAGTTTTATGTATGCAACTATATGATAAGGTAAAGAATGGCTGATGGGTTTGAACCACCAGCCTTCTGGTTAGCAGTCAAATTCCTTAGGCACTACACTACCAGAGCTCCTCTGAAGAAGAATGAAGCTCAGAATTTGAGGAAGACTCATTAACAACCTGTGATATATGACACAACCTTACTTGCTAAAAGTAAAGATGACTTGAAATACTTACTGATGAAGATCAAAGACTACGGCCTTTAGTATGAGTTATATTGCAACAAAAAGAAAACAAAAATCCTCAACCTGGACCAATTAGCAACATCTCTATAAATGGAGAAAAGACTGAAGTTGTCAGGTATTTCATTTTCTTGGATCCATAATCAATGCCCATGGAAGCAGCAGTCAAGAAATTGAACAATGTACTGCACTGAGCAAATGTGCTGCAAAAGACCTCTTTAAAGTGTTAGAGACCAAAAATGTTACTTTGAAGGCTAAGGTGCACATTTTGGTTACTTTATGCTGTTCTAACAGAAAAAAATACTGCAAATGGGATGGTTTGAACAAACAGATTTTTTGTAAGATTTATTGTCTTACAATTTTGGAGGCTAGAAGTCCAAGTTCGAAGTGCCAAGTTCTAGAGGCTGGGTGAAAGTGCCTTGACTTTGGCCTTCAGCTCTGCCTCTTGCTCCCAGCCCATTGAAGCTGGAGGCTTCCTTCACTCAGGCAGCTGCTGGCTGCTGAGGCTGACAAACCCCAGGTCAACAAGTAAAAAGACATATAGTCTTGATATTACCAAACCACATAGCAGGCCACTAATTCAAGTCCAGAAAAAATCCCAAGATTGGCAGTGCATGGCAGGCTGCTGAACAATGACTTGGTTACATGCAGGGGTCAAGCATGCCAGAAAGCTAGACACCTTCCTCAAAGTTGCTTTTTATATACTGGAAGCAGACTACATCCCTAAAGAGCTACTCAGCTTCTCCAATAGATTTCACTATGGAAATGATTGCCAGTCTCACCATGGGGAGTAACTACATCCAGCTGCCCAGCACTCAACCAGGCCCCACCAAGGTGACCCACAACTTTAACTACCACAGTGCACCTGACCCAAGCCATGGTATTTTCTGTTGCTTCATATACATGTGAGAGCTGGACAATTGATAAGAAAAGCTAAAGAAGAATTAATGCATCTGAATTGTGGTGTTGGTGAAGAACATTGAAAATACCATGAACTACAGAAGAATGGACAAATCTGTCTTGGAAGAAGTACAGCCAGAATGCTCCTTAGAAGGGAGAATAGCCAGACTTTGTCTCACATATTTTGATTATGTTGTTAGAAGGAACCTGTCCCTGGAAAAGAATATCATGATTGTTAAAGTAGAAAGTCCGCAAGATGGGGGAAGACCTTCAGTGAAATGTATTGATGCAATGGCTACAATGGACTCAGGTATAGCAGATATTGTGAAGATGACTCAAGACCAGGTAGTGTTTCTTTTTGTTTTACATAGGGTTGCTATGAGTCAGAGACAAATTGATGGCACCTAACAACAACATATATATTTATATACACACATATAACAAATGCACCCATATAAACTCACCCACTGTCATTGAGTCAATTCTGACTCATAGCAACCCTATAGGACAGAGTAGAACTTCCCCATAGGGTTTCCCAGGCTATAATCTTTACAGAAGCAGTGACACATCTTTCTCTGGCAGAAAAGTTGGTGGGTTTGAACCACCAACTTTTCAGTTAGCAGATGACAGCTTAACCATTGTGCTACCAGACCTCCTTATATAAATGGGTATATATCATATATAGGAACTCTGGTAGCATAGTGCCTAAGGCACTTGACTACTAACCAGAAGGCTGGTGGTTCAAAGCTGCCAGCCACTCCTTGGAAGGAAGATGGGCAATATACATCTGTAGCGATACTGCCTCGGAAACCCAAGACAGGGTCGGTATGAGTCAGATGTGACTCAGTGACAGTGTTGTTTTTAGGTGCCATTGAGTCATCTCAGACTCATAGCGACCCTATGCACAGCAGACCAAAACCTTGCCCAGTTCTGTGCCAGCTCCATGATTCCTGTTATACTTGAGCCCATCACCACAGCCACTGTATCAATCTATCTCATTGAGGGCCTTCCCCTCTTTGGTAGACCCTCCACCTTACCAGACATTACATCTTTCTCCACTGAATGGTCCTTTCTGACAACATGACCAAAGAAATCTGGCCATTCTCACTTTCAAGGAGCATTCTGACTGCACTTCCTCCAGGACAACCTTGTTAGTTCTTTTAGCGATTCATGGTACCTTCAGCATTCTTCGTCAGCACCACAACTCAAAAGCATGAATTCTTCTTCAGTCTTCCTTACTCATTGTCCAGCTCTCATATGCATATGAGGTGATTGAAAATACCATAGCTCGTGTCAGGCACACCTTTGTCCTCAAGAAACATCTTTGCTCTTCAGCACTTGAAAGAGGGCCTTTGCAGCTGGCTTGCCCAGTGCTATACATCCTCACTGTCAACAGCACTGAGTTTTTTGTTTTTTAATATATCATATATATTAACTATATGATGTTTGTGTATGTGTATATGTGAATATTGGATCAAGTTGGAAAATTTATCTTTTACTCTGAATCAACTTAAAAAAAAGTATGAAAGTTCAAGCCTCCCCTATTGTCACATCCACTCTACTGCTGTGAAGCATGGACCCTTAAGATTGTGTAGCTCTCTGGATGGAAGAAGATCTTGTGATCAGAATGGAGCATTTGTGTTATAAAATATTTTTTCTTCCTTTGGGCTCCACCTCTTGATTCTAGGATTTGTCTATTTTATAGGCTGTTTTTATTTGGATAATTTAAATTTTCTGACTTGACATCTATGTGGTTGATATTGAAAGAAAAGCCATAGCATCATTTGCCTCTCTTGGGAGGAAATACTGTGCTCTATCTCTTAGAGAGTCAGGAGTGAAGTAGGTAGGAATCTGCTGAGACCATTATTGATGTCTCCACCAAACACAGTTGCAGGAACACATCAAGGAGTGAAAGATGAAGACAGCAGGATAAGTAAGCTGGAGCAAGAGAGACACATCCTACATGCACACTAAGGATTTGGGGCAGAATGATATAGGAAATGGGAAGTGAGGAGTAGGGATCCAAAGAGACGCAATTGGAAGTGTTTAAGTTAAAAAAAAAAAAAAAAAGTAGGAACATATTTGCACTTAAGGAAGAACTCTGCAGGCAAGGTAGAGGAGGAAAGTGAACAGATTACTCCTTTTGCTTGGCAAGAAATTATAAAACTAATAAAGTGTGAACTATAATTAATTAAATAATGTGTGAACTATCATTAATATCACATGCAAGTAAAGTCTTGCTGAAGGTAATTCAAAAATGGTTGCAGCAGTACACTGACAGGAACTTCCAGAAATGCAGGCTGGATTCCAAAGAAGACATGGAATGAGGGATATCATTGCTGATGTCAGATGGATATTGGCTGAAAGCAAAGAATACCAGAAAGATGTTTATTTGTGTTTTATTGACTATGCAAAAGCATTTGCTTGTGTGGATCATAACAAATTATGGATAATATTGAGAAGAATGGAAATTCCAAAACACTTAATTGTGCTTATGAGGAACCTGTACATGGACCAGGAGGCTGTCATTCAAACAGAACAAGGGTATACTGCATGGTTTAAAATCAAGAAGGGAGTGCGTCAGGGTTATATCTTTTCACCATGCTTATTCAATCTGTATGCTGAGTAAATAATCCAAGAAGCGGGACTATATGAAGAACACATCATCAGGATTGGAGGAAGAGTCATTAACTAACAGTGATATGCAGATTACACAACCTTGCTTGCTGAAAGTGAAGATGACTTGAAGCATTTACTGATGAAGATTAAAGGCTACAGGCTTCAGTATGGATTATACCTCAAAAAACAAAAATCCTCACAACTAGAACAATAAGCAGAATCATGATAAATGGATAGAAGATTGAAGTTGTCAAATATTTCATATTATTTAGTTCCACAATCGACACCAATGGAAGCAGCAGTCAAGAAATTGGACAACGTATTGCACTTGGAAAATCTGCTGCAAAAGACCTCTTTAAAGTGTTGAAGAGCAAAAATATCTCTTTGAAGACTAAGGTGAGCCTATCCCAAGTCATGATGTTTTCAGTCACCTCATATGCATGTGAAAGCTGGACAATGAGTAAAGAAGAGGGAAGAATTGATGCTTTTGAGTTGCGGTGTTGGTGAAGAATGCTGAGTAGAATACTGAAAGTACCATGGACTCCCAGAAGAACTAACAAATCTGTACTAGAAGAAGTGCTGCTGGAATGTTCCTTGGATGCAAGAATGGCCAGACTTTGTCTCGCCTACTTTGGTCATGTTGTCAGAAGGGACCATTCTCTGGAGAAGGGATATCATGTTTGGTAAAGCGGAGGGTCAGCAAAAAAGGGGAAGATGCTCAACAAGATGGATTGACCCAGTGGTTGCAACAATGGACGTAGGTATAGCAGGTATTGTGGTACTGGTCCACATCTAAAGCATCTAAAACTAAAATGAAGTAGCTGTGATGGTGCAGAGGTTAAAGCATTGGGCTTCTCCATAGGAGAAGGCAGTCTGCTTCTATAAATATTTGAAGCCTTGGACACAGTATATGACAATTATACAACGTGCCATTGGGTCACACTGAGTCAGAATCAACTTGATGGCACTGAGTTTTAAAAGCAATTTTTTTTTTTTTTTCCAGAATAAGGTTTTCCCTTTTTTACTTGATTTGTCTCTAGTGGGATCTCACAGAAAAAAGAAAAAAAAAAGTAATATTCTTATATCCATAGTGTTTTTACTGTTTTGTCTTACCATCTCTTTTATTAGTTGTCAAGATACTTAAGTACATATTTTCTTTGTTCTTCCAAGAAGCCTCCCCTTTTGCTCAAGCCATCACTATTAAGTGGACTCTCTTGAGGTATCTTATCAACTGATTTTCTTGACCCTTTTAATTACTCTCTCTCTCTCAATTTAAGCTGTGCCCTTAAACTAATCTTCTCTAACACACTACTTTCTTTACAATGAAAACCAAAACCTACTACTATCAAGTTGCTTCCGACTAATAGCGAACATATAACAAAGAGTAGAACTCCACCATATGGTTTCCAAGACTGAAAAAAGGGAAAAAATGCAAAGCGTGTTCTTCCTTTCTGGTTTTCACAGTTGATGACTGAGGTTCATCTGAGCATGGAATTTTCAATAGCATCATATGCATATGAAAGCTGCACAATGAAAAAGGAAGACCCAAGAAGAATTTGTCTATCTGAATTATGGTGTTGGCAAGAATATGGAATATGCCAAGGGCTGCCAGATTAACAAACAAATCTGACTTGGAAAAAGAACAGCCAAAATACTCCTCAGAAGCAAGTATGGAGAGACTTTGTCCCACTTACTTTGGACATGTGACCAGGTGGGACCAATCCTGAAGAAGGATATCATGGTTGGTAAAGCAGAAGGTCAGTGAAAACAGACTTTCAATAAATAGAAAACACAGTGGCTGCAAAAATGGGCTCAAAAACTTACTGTTGTAGGGATGGCACAGAACTGGGCAAAGTTTCATTCTGTTACACATAGGACCACTATGAGTTGGAGCTGAGTTGGGGGCACCTAACAACAATAGCAACTGGAGGCTATCTGGAGAATGCGTTCTAAGATAGCAAAATAGAAGTAATGCAGGCAATACAGTATTTAGAGGAGATTATTGTTGCTTGGGTGAAGCTGATAGCAGTGAAGATGGAGAGAAATTGGTAGATTCTCAATGTTTTAAGAGTAGAATTTACTAGATCTGCCTAACTAATTACATATAAAGGAAAAGGGAAAGAAATAATTAATTGAGGACTTGCGTCAGTTATATGGGCCCTGAACAAGTTGCTTAAATCTTCTGAGAATAAATTTATTTATCTCTTTCATAAAGATAGTGATATTTACTTGTTGTTATTGTCATTAGATGCCATCGAGTCATCTCTGACTCATAGTGACCCTATGTACAACACAAGGAAACAGTGCCCAGTTCTGTGCCAACCTCACAATCCTTGCTATACCTCAGCCCATCATTGCAGCCATTGTGTCAACCCATCTTGTTGAGGATCTTCCCCTTTTTCTCTGACAATCCACATTACCAAGAATGATATCCTTCTCCAGGGAATGGTGCCTTCTAACATGGCCAAAGTAGATGAGATCAAGTCTGGCCATTCTTGCTTCCAAGGAACATTCCAGTTACACTTCTTCCAGGAAAGATTTGTTAGTTCTTCTGTCAGTCCATGGTACTTTTAGTATTCTTCACCAACACCACAACTCAAAAGCAACAACTGTTCTTCAGTCTTCCTTGTTCATTGTCTAGCTTTCACATGCATATGAGGCAATTGAAAATACCAGTTTCGTTTAGGCACACCTTAGTCTTCAAAGAGACATCTTTGCTTGTCAGCACTTTAAAGAGGTCTTTAGCAGCGATTTGCCCAGTGTGATATGACGTCTGATTTCTTGACTGTTTCTTCCATTGGTGTTGACTGTGGATCCAAGTAATATGAAATCTTTGTCAACTTCTATCTTTTCTCTATCGTGACACTGCTTATTGGTCCAGTTGTGAGGATTTTTGTTTTCTTATGTTGAGATGTAATCCGCGCTGCAGACTGTAGTCTTTCATCTTTGTTGTTAAGTGCTTCAAGTCATTTTCACTTTCAGCAAGCAAAGTTGTGTCATCTGCATATTGCAGGTTGTTATTGAATCTTCCTCCAATCTTGATGCCATGCTTTTTTTCATGTAGTTCAGCTTCTTGGATTATTGGTTCAGCATACAGATTGAATAAGTATGGTGAAAGGACACAACGTTAACACACTTCCTTCCTGATTTTAAACCATGTAGTATCCCTTTGTTCTGTTCAAATGACAACCTCCTGGCTTAGACCATATCAACTTGCCTATGTTGACTATTATTGACCTAGACAAACAACACACTTATATGATTCTATCTAAAACTAAGATATAGGTGTATTTTTAGTGTTACATGGGATAAAATCTATTCAGAAATTAACTTAATGGTGTACTTAGTAAATGCTGTTTCCCTTTTCCCACTTCTTTTCCTTCCTTTCTCTTCAGGATCAATATATATATATATATATATATATATATATTTTTTTTTTTTTTTCTTTTTATTGTAGCCTTCTTGAATTAAATAATGTTTGTTGCTTTCTTGAGGAGTTCTGGTGGTGTAGTGGTTAAGGCACTCAACTGCTAACCAAAAGGTGGTGGATCAAACCCACCAGCTACTCTTCAGGAACAACATGAAGCAGTCTGCTTCTGTAAGGATTTACTGCCTTGGAAATCCTGTGGGGCAGTTCTGCCCTATAGGGTCACTATGAGTTGGGATTGACTTGATGGCAGTGGGTTTGTACTTAGGTTTGTTGCTCTCTTCACCCTCAAAGCTCCAAATGAGAGTGATAAATGAGATTGTTACACACCTTCTCTCCCATTATTGACTATCTCATTACCCAGCATTTCACATCTACAACAGTAAAAATCTACTATCTGATTGTTTTGTGCATTAACAACCTACATCTGGCAGTAATGCATGCTGAGGTGCAAGAGGAGAGTAATGCTTGCTTTGATCGTTAAGGTTATATCAACTTGGCTGAACCATGATTGTCAGTGCTTATCAGTTATGTAATGATGTAATTTGGCAGTTAGGTAGTGATGTAGTCATCTTCCATTTTGTGGTGTGATGTGGTTATCCTCCATTTTCTCATAATACAATTTTCACATAACAACATGATTTTTAGAACCTAATCATGCCAATAAGTAAGAGTGAATGTAGTTTAACACTCCTCTACACCTGCCTTGTTTGCAAAAGATACAGATAAGCTGAAGATTTTTCTAACTTCATGTGGAAAGTTAATGACAGACTCAGACTAAAATCTGATTTTCTTAATTCTTAATTTTATCACAGTGTTGTTATTTGCTGTATATTACTTGTTTACTAAAAGTGTATTTCACCTCTCCAAATAGATTATAAAATCTTTGAGGGCAAGCAAGGTGTACAATTGTTCAGAATTCAACAGTGTCTTGCACCTTATGGATATACAGAAAACATTGATTTAATTTAAATCATATACTGATACAATGTATAGTAATGAAGAAAAAAAAACAAGAACATAAAGTTGATGGTTAAATCCATGCAAACAAAATGACAACTCTAGAGCAGAAGAAATTAAGGAATTATCCAAATGAATTTGAGTTAATTAGGGTTGTCGTTGTTGTTGTTAAGTGCCGTCGAGTCATTTCTGACTCATAGCAACCCCATGCACAGCAGAACGAAACACTGCCCGATCCCGTGCCAGCCCCACAATCCCTGCTATACTTGAGCCCATCATCGCAGCCACCGTATCAATCCATCTCCTTGAAGGCCTCCCCCTCTTTCGTCGACCCTCCACCCTACCAAGCATGACATCCTTCTCCAGGGAATGGTCCCTTCTTACAACATGACCAAAATAGGTGAGGCGAAGTCTGGCAGTTCTTCCTTCCAAGGAGCATTCTGGCTGCACTTCCTCCAGGACAGATCTGTTAGTTCTTTTAGCAGTCCATGGTATTTTCAGCATTCTCCACCAGCACCACAACTCAAAAGCATCAACTCTTCTTCGGTCTTCCTTATTCATTGTCCAGCTCTCACATGCATACCAGGCGATTGGAAATATCATGGCTTGTGTCAGGCACACCTTAGTCCTCAATGAGATATCCTTGCTCCTCAGCACTTGAAACAGTTCCTTCCCATTTGACTTTCCAAATGCTACACGTCGTCTAATGTCCTGACTGCTGCTTCCGTTGGCATCGATTGTAGAACCAAGCAACATGAATTCCTTGACAACCTCAATCTTCTCTTCATTTAATTAGGGTTAAGTTAGGTTAAATTGGGTTAATTAAGGTGCACTTAAGGGAAGGCTCTTACTAGTGATATTATTAACTATAGTCATTCTCTAGAGGTCTGAGGGCAATGCGTTATTTATTAAGAAAACTTCAAACATAGGTAGAACATGTTGAGTCAGAAGGAATTGTAACCTGTGGTTGTTCCAATTTGTAACAGGCATCTTTTAGAGCAGCTGCAATCTCAAAGTACCTATCCAATTCCTTGTGGCATGACCTTAATCAGCATCATGAAATCGGAAAGGTCTTACATTTTAGTTATGCTCAATTTGTTTACATTTAATATTAATTTTTATCTAAGCTACCTATATTTTTACACACAATTAGTTCAACAAATTTGACCAAATTAACAAAAGAAATCAGTTAAACTCTGCATAAACTGCCTTGAGATTAATAATTGGGTTGAATTAACGGGCCATTTGTACTTAAAAAAATCTTTGCACCTTAATAAAGACAGTCACATAATTAGGATGTACACACCATGAAATAAATTTTACTAACATTTGTAAGGAATCCAAAGATAGGATCATGAATAAGTCAACAGCTTACAGTGGCTCTTGACCTTTATAGTTTATGAAACATTTCACATACATGAGCTCACTTCAGCTCCACCTCTCTTAAGATAGCAATTATCCTTTTACATTTTGCAAATGAAGAAATTAAAATTCAGAGAAGTTAGATAATTTTCAACAGTTACTGTTGTACTATATGAGGAAGTCTCAATTAAAAATTAAGTCATTTCTCTAAAGGTATATTATTGCATTTACATTGCTGGTGATTTACAGATATCACTGCATATTGAAATGCATGTGACATTAAACATAGGCACCAGGGATAACAACAAGGAACACCTAGACTGGTGTTCTGGCAGGTTATATGAGTATCACACTTTGAAAAACACTCCATTCTATCCTATCTTGCTTCATGTATTAAAACAAAACCTGGGTTAGAAGAAGTTGGATGGGAGCCAATTTAAGATGTGAATCTTTTTTGTACATGCACAAGGAATATTGTGTTATTTTGTAGCAACTTCATTCACCATGAAGACACTAACATGAGCATTAATCAACTTAGAGAAAATGAAGGTTAATAAGAATATGGAAACATATTAGTCACATGATCATACCTCTCCCTGAGCACAAAAAAAAAAAAGAAAGAAAGAAAGGAAAGAAAAGCAGCAAATATTGCATTACTTCAATGATAGTGGAAGACCTGTACATCACTTATGTATCACAATGAACCGAGGCTAGAACAGCTGCAAATATGTTGACTTGGGGAAAACCAATCTACATAAATTGGGAGCCACTTTCAGAAATATGTAACATTTCATCAGACTTTATTGAATGGTTCTATGGTAATTTACAATAGCCACTACAATAAAGAAAATAATCAAGCTAGTTTCACCAAAATCTGTCCATCTCCATGTATGTACAAAACAGATATAAGAAACATGGATTTGCAGTTTCTTTTTAAAAACATTAGAGTGTTTCAAGATTATTGTTATTGTTAGGTGATGTCTGAGTCAGTTCCAACTCATAGTGACCCTATGTACATTAGAGCAGAACACTGTCCTGTCTTAGGCCACCCTCACAGTCGCTATGCTTAAGCACATTGTTGCAGCCAGTGTGTCAATCCATCTTATCAAGGATCTTCCCCTTTTTTATTCACCCTCTACTTTACCAAGCCTGATATGCTTCTCCAGGGAATGGTCCCTCCTGAGGTGCATTCCTCCTGTACTTTTTCCAAGACAGATTTGTTTGTTCTCCTGGAAGTCACTGGTATATTTAATATTCTTTGCCAACACCATAATTCAAATGCATCAGTTCTGCAGTCTTCCCTGTTCATTGTCTATGTTTCACATGCATATATGGCTATTGAAAAGACCAAGGTTTGGGTCAAGGGCACCATACTCTTCAAAGTGATATCTTTACTCTTTTGCACTTTAAACAGATGTTTTACAGCAGATTTGCCCAATGCAATAAGTCCTTTCATTTCTTGATTGATGCTTCCATGGACAAGTTTAGGTTGACCAATTGTACCAGTTTACCTTGGACTGAGTGGGTTTTTAAAACTTGAACAATTTCAGGAAAAAAAAAAAAAAAGGACAAATTGATCACCTTATTCAAGATACTCTCTTGGCATAATTTGAAGCTCCCAAAATTTAATTAGTTTAAAGTTTTGAATGAAGATTTTTCATACAAATCTTTTCTGGGCAGAAGTAGTTTAGTTGGAAGTATCTGGTGTGAAAATAGCCTAATAACTACAGGCAGTAATGATTTCTAGATGATGGAGGACTAGATATCAAGCAATTCAATTGAACATGATGTATATGTGAAGATTGCCCACCATGTTCTGTGCTGGAAAGAATAATTAAAACAAGATATAGCATGGTTATAAGAAGCAAAGATATTTTTATAGTAGTTTCATGCAACAGAAATTATGAACTTACAAAAATTACGTTGAAAATAACAGAAACTCTTGATGGATAGGAGCATGAAGGCAGCAGAGAGAACTCCAGGTATCCCAGGAGAAATCACATTATTCTCTTTACTGAACCTAGACCCAGAAGATCAAACCAAAAAAGGGAACTGATTATTTTTCTAGGACTCTCATTATTTTTATTTCTTTTGCTTACTTTAATATTTTTAACTTTTTTATTTTGAAATAATTCTAGATTATTTCAAAGGTACAAGAAAGTCCTGTGTACTCTTCTCCTAGAAAAATTTAACTACTTACAGAACTGTAATATAAAAACCAGGAAATTGACATTGGTACAGCCATAGAATTTATTGAGATTTCATCAGTTATACATACACTCATTTATATATTTGTGTGTGTGTTTTTATGAATTTTACATAAATGTATTAATTCTTTGAAACAATCTTTTGTTAATCAAAAGTGTAGTCTTCCTAAAAAAAGCCAATCTTTTGCACATTTTAAGCAGTGTAATATTGTTTAAAGAAAATGATGTATAGAGCATTAACTCCAATTTATGAATTTTAAAGACACCTTGAATTGAAAATGTGTGTCATTTTCAACTGTTGTTTCATTCAAGAATGACTTTTGAAAACTCAAATGATTCTAAAAACAAAAGATGATTCAAATAATTTCAAAAAGAAAGTAATTCCTATGGATGATTCCTCATTTCCTGCTGTAAGTAACTATACGTATTAATTATAGAGGCTTAGAAATATGCTATCTTATGTTTTCCATATGCACACTTTCAGCCAAATGAAGTACCTCTAGTTACTAATACAGCCTCAATATTTATGAACTTTGAAAGAACTTCTCTTGAAAGAAAATTTATTCCACCCACCTTGCTTTAAAAAATGGGGCAAACTCAACAAAATGCAGCAAACTTTCTTTTCATGTGTGCAAAGTTGAGACTAAAATAGAAACTTTGAGGAGGATGCCTATAACACTGTCTATCTGATTCAAAAGAAGAGTTCAGAGCAGTACTGCAATGAATTAAATTAACAGGGGCATATAGAGGTCAGAGGTTCATTTTTAAAACTGTTTCTCTCCTGTTGGAGTTTTGTGTTTTGTAACAGATCACAAATCTCTCAAGATACTCCAAGCCAGGCGCTTAGGAACAATCTCAGTAACATAATGCACATTTTCTATTTGAGTGCATTGTTTTTCCAAGCCACCAAAGAAATTCATGTTGTGACAAAGAAATTTTTGGTCACTTTTAACTGTTGTTGTTAGGTGCCATAGAGTCATCTCGAATCCATGGTGATCCTATGGACAACAAAGCGAAACACTGCCAGGTCCTGTGCCAGCCTCACAATCCTTGCTATACCTGAGCCCATGGTTGTAGCCACTGTGTCAGTCCATCTAGTTGAGAGTGTTTCCCTTTTTCATTGATCTTCCACTTTACCAAGCATGGTATTCTTCTCCAGGGAATGGTCCCTTCTAACAACATGACCAAAGTAGATAAGACGAAGTTTGGAAATTGCTGCCAAGAAACCAAGGGCCAGAGAGAGGCCTATCTGTGGGCACAGCTGAGAAGAGGCTGTCCTGTTTGAAGAACTGTATCTTGAGTAGACCTCAGGACAGTAAACATGGTCTGTGAAATCTGTGTGACCATGCAGAGAAGCAGAGTGCTATAGGACAGTTATTTTCAGAACTGGTAGAAAGATTGAAGGATAGAAGCATGTCTGACCTTCATCCCATCAGAATCAGCCTTGGGATGTTGATCTTGATTCTCTCTTCCCCATGTGAAATTAGGTGAGGCCAGACATCTCCCTCATGCTATTTTTACAGGCATTTTCACGCAGACACTTCAATAGTCCTCTTGTTCTGCCATTTTTCCTTGCCTACTGACACAGGACAAGAAATGTTCCTATGTCATCCTGGACCCAGAACAAATAGAAAATAGAGCCAATCACTGATGGACCATAATCCAAGGGAGAAATAAGATTTTGGGGGTTGTTTAAAACTTATTCTCACTAAAATTGGAGATCTTATCAATTATAATCTCTTTGTTCTTTTGATAAAGAGGACCTAGGACTATTACTAATGTTCCATAAGATAATCAGTCCTTCAGTACCCAATATTATGAATATTAGTGAGGGATTTTTTGTTTAAAATTACAGAAATGCAAAGCAAAGTGGCTTAAGATATGTTTAAAAGGGATTATTGGTTTGCATAACTGAAAAGTCCAGAAATGCTTGCTCACTGATGCCTTCAGAACTTGGTAGTTTTTGGGCTCTTGCTCTGTTCTGCTCCTGTCTTCCTTGGTTTTGGTTATGCACCCATTTTTCCCACACACTGGCAAGATGGTTTGCATCCTATCTTCTCAGCAAGAAAATTCTCTTCAACTCTCACTATTCAGATGTTCAAAGCTTCTGTTGTGAAGTTTTCTAATTTGCATGTTTCTCCTTTTTTCAAAGTCACATGGAATTCTCTGGTGCCCGATGTGTTAACTTACTGGCTTGTAGTACCAATCTAAAGCCAGTGATTTATGAGAGAAAATAAGAATTAGGACCCCAACCCAAGTGTTGCATAAACCAGATACTCTGATTTATTGCAGGAAACTTTTTTTTTTTTTTCTCTATATGACAGCAGTTGGATCACAAGCTTCCTTGCCATTTCTGTGGGTCAGAAGGAGGGATTTTTCAGGTCCTCATTTATTTTACTGTAAGTCAAAATTAAAACAAACAAACAAACAAACAAAAATCCATTGCCATAAAAACAAGAGCTATAATAGCATAATTGTTGTTGTTGTTGTTTGCTGTTGAGTCGGACCCGACTCATAGCGACCTCTCCTTGGGTTTCCGAGGCAGTATCACTATGGAAATAGATTGCCCCATCTTCCTTCCGAGGAGTGGCTGGTGGATTTGAACCTCCAGCCTTCTGGTTAGCAGTCAAGTGCCATAGCCACTATGCTACCAGAGCTCCCAGTGGCATAATTAGTTACATTAAACTTTATACAAATAACTCAACTTCAGCTCCCCATATGCACAAATTCTGTAGCCTGGATATGACTCTTTACATAGATATCACAATCTCAGCTCCAACCAATAAGGCCCAGATTAAGTCTAAATAACGCCATTTAGCCTTAGTCCTTGATTACTGCTCTTGGAGTTTATCTATCATATCTGGCTTCTGAGGACTTCTTTGCTTAATGGCTGTGTATAAAAACTATTATCTTTTATCTGATAATTACATATGCTTGTTCCGGAGCGATGCTTTCACATTAATGCAGTATGTCATATTTTTTATGGTCTCTTTATTTGTTTACAACTACCACTAATCTGTGATTCATGTGCAATCAGGTACAGTGTCTATTTTATTCACCCTGGAAATTAGCACAGTGTATAATATATAGTAGACACTACATAGTTCTTATAAGATGAGAAGAAGCAATAAAACATAGTGGTTAAGTTGTTTTATGCTATACCAGATCATCTGAGCCCAAGTTCTGCTCTGTCACTAACCAGCACAAATTATGTGAAATCAGGCATGATTTCTTAACTTCTTTTGCTTAGTTTTATCATGACTAAATAGAAAAATAATGGCATACCTGACATATATTTAAAACACCTAGACCAATTCTGGGAGCTCTGGTAGCGTAGTGGCTAAGGCTCTTGACTGCTAACCAGAAGGCTAGCGGTTCAAACCCACCAGCCACTCCTCGGAAGGAAGATGGGGCAATCTACTTCCGTAGTGATACTGCCTCAGAAACCCAAGGAGGGGTCGCTATGAGTCGGGTCTGACTCGATGGCACATAACAACAACAACAGATCAGTTCTAGGCCTATAGTAAGTCCTATAGGAATACTGGAGTCCCTGAGTGGTGAAAATGGATAAGCACTTGACAATCAACCTAAAGTTTAGCAATTATAATCCACTGTGATGGGACTCAGAAGAAAGGCCTGGCAATCTACTTCTAAACTATCATTGAAAACTCTATGGAGCTCAGTTCTATTCTAGCACCCATGAGGGCACCATGAGTTAGAATAAATTCAATAGCAACTAAAAAATGAAAAACCAAACTCACTCCCATCAAGTTGATTCTAATGCATAGCAGCCCCCATTGGGTTTCCAAGGCTGTAAATTTTTATGGAAGTAGATAACCCCATCTTCCTTCCATGGAGTGGCTGGTGGGTTTGAACCACTGACCTTCTGGATAGAAGCCAAATACCTTATACACTACTCCACCAGAGCTCCTCCAATAGCAACTAGTTTGGTTATTTTAACAGGAAATATTAACTGCTATCATTGGCATTTCCATTACTAATAATACATTTTATCTGGGGGTGAGTAAGCCTTTTAATAAGATATTGTTGTTAGGTGCCATTGAGTCAGGTCTCACTCCTAGTGACCCTATATACAACTGAACAAAATACTGCCTGTTCATGTTCCAGTACCACAATCCTTGTTATGCTTGGGCCCATCATTACAGCCACTGGGTCAAACCATCTTGTTGAGGCTCTTCCCTTTTTATACTGACCTTCCACTATACAAAGCAGTTATCCTTCTTCAGGGAATGGTCTCTTCTGACAATACGACCAAAGTAGGTGAGACAAGGTCTGGCCATAGTTGCTTCTAAGCAACATTCTAGCTGCACTTCTTCTAGGACAGATTTATTCATTCTTCCAGCTGACGATAGTATTTTCAGTATTCTTCACCAACACCACAATTCAAAGGCTTCAATTCTTTGGTCTTCCTTATTCGTTGTCAAAATTTCACTTGCATATGAGGCTATTGAGTTAGGTACACCTTAGTTTTCAAAGTGACATCTTTGCTTCTTAACACTTTACAGAGGTCTTTTGCAGCAGATTTGCCCAGGGCAATACAAAGTCTGATTTCTTGCCTGCTGCTGCCATAAATGTTCATTGTGGATGCAAGTGAAATGAAATTCCTGACAACTTCAAACTTTTCTCCATTTATTGTGACGTTGCTCAGTGGTCCAGTTGTAAGGATTTTCACTTTCTTTATGTTGAGATGTAATCCATATTTAAAGCACATGTAAGTGCTTTAAATTATCTTCACTTTAAGCAAGCAAGGTCGTGTCATCTGCATATCGCAGGTTGTTAACAAGCCTTCATTCAATCCTGATGCAGCATTCTTCTTTATTTAGTCCATTTTCTAGGATTATTTGCTCAGCATACAGATTGAATACATGTAATGAAAGGATACAACCCTGATGCACACCCTTCCTGATGTTAAAACATGCAGTATTCCCTTGTTCTCTTAGTACAGCTTCTTGGTCTATGTACAGGTTCCCCATGAGCAGAGTTAAGTGTTCTGGAATTGCCATTCCTTGCAACGTTATCTGTAATTTGTTATGATCCACACAGTCAAATGCTTTTGCATACTTAATTTCATATTACTTGGATCCACAATCAACACCCATGGAAGCAGGAGTCAAGAAATCAGATGTTGTATTACACTGGGAAAATCTGCTGCAAAAGACCTCTTTAAAGTGCTGAAGATCAAAGATGTCTCTTTGAAGACTAAGGTGTGCCTAATTGTATTTTTAGTAGCTTCATATGCATGTGAAATCTGGACAATGAATTATGAAGGCCCAAAAAGAGTTGATGCCTTTGAATTGTGGTGTTGCCAAAGAATACTGAAAGTACCATTGACTGCCAGAAGAACTATGAAGTCTGTCCTGGAAGAAGTACAGCTGGACTGTTCCTTGGAAGTGAGAATATAGCCAGTGGGTTGACACTGTAGCTGCAACAATGGGCTCAAGTACAGCAAGGATTGTGGGACTGGTGCTTAACGAGGCAGTGTTTCATTCCATTGTACATAGGGTCGCTATGAGTCAGAATCAACTCAAGAGCACCTAACAACACAACAGTCAATAAAACACAGGTAAACATCATTCTGTTAATCTTTGCTCTCAGTCAAGATCTATCTGACATCAGCAATGATACTCCTTGTTCCACATCCTGTTCTGAATCCAGTTTGAATTTCTGGCAGTTCTTGTCAGTATACTGCTGCAACCATTTTTGAATTATCTTCAGCAAAATTTTACTTGCATGTGATATTAATGATATTGTTCAATAATGTCTACATTCTGTTGGATAATCTTTCTTTGCAATGGGCACAAATATGAATCTCTTCTAGTAAATAGACAAGGTAGCCATCTTCCAAATTTCTTGACATAAATGAGTAAGCACTTCCAGCACTGCATTTATTTGTTGAAACATCTAGATGGGTTGTTTCAAATTTAAAATGACCAATACCCATCCAATTCAGCTCACTAATCCCTAGGATATCAATATTTATGCATTCTATTTCATTTTTTACAACTTTCAGTTTTCCTAAACTCCTACTTTGTAATCTACATTCTGATTATTAATAGATGTTTGCAGCTGTTTCTTCCCATTTTGAGTTGTGTTCATCAACAAATGATGGTCCCAAAAGCTTTACTCCATCCATTTCATTAATGTTATCTCTACTTTGTGGAGGCAGCTCTTTCCAAGTCATGTTTTGAATACCATCCAAACTGAGGGGCTTTAATAAAATATAAATAGTTCTCTCCTGTGCCTATGTATAGGGTTGGCCCTGGAATCAAATCTCATACTTGAACAATACTGCTGATAGAAATAACTCAGAACATGAGACTTGATGTTTGGAGTCTAGTGTAAAGATAATCTTTATGTGCACTGGAAAAAAAAAAAAAAGTCATGTAACTTACTTTATTGCAATATTTCCTTTATTGCAGTGGTCTGGAACCAAACCCACTATATACCTCTAAGATATGTCTGTATTCTTTGCTAACCCCACAATCCAAGTGCATTGAATCTCCTTCCATCTTCCTTTTTCACTGTCCAGTTTCTTCATGTGTATGAGATGATTGAAAGCACCATGGCTTGGGTCAGGTGTACTTTGTTCATCAAAGTGACATCTTTGCTTTTAAACACTTTGAAGAGGTCTTTTGCAGCAGATCTTTTTTTACAATGCAATATGTTATTTGATTTTTTGACTGCTGTTTCCATGGACATTGATTCAGCTCCACTGAAACCTGTCCAGTATGGGTGACCTTGCTGCTACTTGAAATACTTAGTGATGACATAGCTTCCAGTATTATGGCAAGAATGTGTTGTTAGAATAACCTTTATAGATTAATTTTTTTAAAAAAGTATACAAATAGAAATCTGATTGGGAAAGGTGCTTCTCTCCTCAGAACTGCCAAACATTTAAGTTCAACAAATTCAACAATTGTATACTTCCATTATTAAAATATTCTCTTGAGGAGGAGTCCTATTGAAGAATCCTGTTGATTTATATGTACCGATGGTTGAATCATATCTTCAAAACAGAAAGAGAAACTAGACACAGCATGATTCACCTATCAAGAACAGTGATACATTTCTTGTCCCCTGATACCAATTGAATAAAAGTTTTGCACTGCATAAAAATGTTTTTTATTTGGTTGTATTCAAAACTCATTCTAATACATGTTAAAATTTTTATTTTGATTTGAGTGAAAGTTTACAGAACTAATTGGTTTTTCATTCAACAACTTATACAAACTTTTTTTTGTGTGTGACATTGACTGCAATCCCCACAAGGTAAAAGCACTGTTCCCACATCTTCCCTGTGTTTAGCATTTCCATTCTCCTATTTTCCTATTCTTCACAATTTCCAAGACTTATCATTGGGCAAATGCTGTCCTTTTGATCTCCTATGGTTGATTGTTCTAAAACATGCATTCCTCCCTGATGTTATTGTTCATCTTACAGGTTAGTCTTTTGTTTGGCTGAAAACTGAGCCAAAGGGATGAATTCAGTCCCAGGCTTTAAAGGTTACTAAAGGCCACAGTCTCAGGGATGGGGGGTGGATACCACCAGTCTCTATCAGACCAATAAATGGTCATTTTTTTATGATTTGGACTTTTGTTCCACATTTTCACCCACTCTATCCTAGACTTCCTATTGTAATCCTTTTCAGAGTGCTCAGCAGTAACAGCCGTTACCATCTAGTTGTTCTGGTTTCAGGGTGGTGGAAGCTGAAGTTCATGTGACCCATTAGTCCTTTAGACTAATTATTTCCATTTGTATTTGTATTTCTCAACCTTTCTTTGCTCTGGATGAGGAGAAATTACTAGGTGCACCTTAAATGGACACTCACAAGCTTTTTAGACCCCAGCCACTACTTAACAAAGCAGAATGTAGAATATTGTCTTTGTGGACTGTGGTATGCAATTGACCTTGATGTCTCCTGAGACTATGGTCCTGAGTCCCCAGGCCCAGTGACTCATTCAATCAGAGTATTTGGTTATGGCTAAGAAGTTTTCATAACTTTGCCCCCTGATTGCTCTACCATATACATGGAATTATTTATAGCACATACAATTATATGTGTAGAAATATCATCTACCAAACCTATATAGGGCCTTGGTTGTAGTTCCATTCAACCACTTGCTCATCTTGCCTGTCTGCCTATGTGTCCACTTTTAGAGTGATGATTGTTATTTCTGATAATGAAAGATGGTGTATGTAATGTTGTCTGTAATTCTTGTGCACCTTTCAGTGTCTTCCCTTTCCTTAATGATATCATGCTTGTCACCCTCTGTTGTATTTTGCCTGTCCCTTCATGCAGATTAGTATATATCTCTTGTCTAGTTCATGGTTTTCCTTCCCTTCCCTTCCCATATCAGGAAACCATCAAATAACATTACTTTCTGTGTGTAAACATTTCCCTGACTTTTTATAACAGTGGATACACGCAATATTCATCCTTTTGTGATTCTCTTACTTCACTCAGCATAGTATCTTCCAGTCCATTGTGTGTATGAACCATAGTTTATTTTACTTAATATATTTAGCAAATTGAATATGTTATTGTCTTCTCTGGATCATGACTAAAACTCAAACTCACTGCCATAGAATTGTTTACAATTCATAGCGACCCCTCCTTGGGTTTCTGAGGTGCTATACCTATGGAAGTAGATTGTCTAGGGACTTGAAACTAAACTGTCCCTTTATTTTTATTTTGTTTTAATTTTATTATTTTATTCTTGCAGTGTTTCCTCCCTTCCCCTCCCACTCCTGGTAACCAACAAAGAAAGTTTCCTTCCATATATAAACCCTTCCTTGACTTTTCACAATAATGAACTAATACAATATTTGTCCTTCTGTGACTTGGTTATTTCACTCAGCATAATGTCCTCCAAGTTCATCCACGTTATGTGGTGTTTTGCAGATTCTACATTATTCTTTAGTGTTGCATATTATTCCATTGTGTGTATGTACCATAGTTTGGCTATCCATTCTTCTGTTGATGGATATCTAGGTTGTTTCCATCTTTTTGCTTTTATAAATAGTGCTGCGATGAACATGGGTTGCCTATATTTGTTCTTGTCCTGGCTCTCACTTCTTTAGGATATGTATCTAGTAATGAGATTTCTGGATCAAATGGTATTTCTAATTCCAGCTTTTTAAGGAAATCATCATACTGCTTTCCTCAGTGGTTGTATCATTTTATAGTCCCACTAGCAATGTAGGAGAGTCCCAATCTCTCCATATTCTCTCCAGCATTTGTTATTTTCTGTCTTGTTGAGCTTTGCTATTAGTGCTGGGGCAAAATGGTATCTCATTATTGTTTTAATGAACATCTCTCTAATGGCTAATGATCATGAACATCTCTTCATATGTTTGTTGGCTACCTCGGTATCCTGTTTCGTGAAATGTCTATTCATGTCTTCTGCCCATTTGTCAATTGGATTGTTTGTCTTTTTGTTGTTGAGGTGTTGAAGTTTTCTATAAATTTTAGTGATAAGTCCCTTGTCAGATATGTTGTTGCCAAATATTTTTTCCCAATATATGGGTTCTCTTTTTACTCTTCTGGAGAAATCTTTTGAAGCACATAAAAATGTAATCTTTAGAAGGTCCTATTCATCTAGTTTATCTTCTGCTGTTTGTGCATTTTGGATTATGCTTCACAGTCTGTTTATGGCATAAATTAGGGCCCTTAAATTTGCCCCTATTTTTTCCTTGAGGAACTTTATAGTTTTAGATTTCACATTTAAGTCTTTGATCCATCTGGCATTAGTTTTTGTGTATGGTATGAAGTACAGGTCTTGTTTCACTTTTCTGCAAATGGATATCCAGTTTTGCCTGCACCATTTGTTAAAGAGATGATCTCTTCCCCGTGTAATAGATTTTGGCCCTTTCTTGAAAATCAGCTTACCATAGATCAACGGATCTATTTCTGGGTTCTCAATTCTGCTCCATTGGTCTATGTATCTGTTGTTGTACCAGTACCAAGTTGTTTTGACTACTGTGGCTGTATATTAGGTTTTGAGATCTGGGAGTGTGAGACCTCTTACTTTGTTCTTCTTCAATAGTGCTTTGCTTATCCCAGGTCTCTTTCCTTTCCATATAAAATTAATGATTGCATTGAATGTATAGATTGCTTTGGGTAGTATTGATATTTTCACAATGTTTAATCTTCCTATCCATGAACATGGTATGTTCTTCCATTTATGCAGATCTCTTATGATTTCTTGAAGTAGTATTTTGTAGTTTTCTTTGTACAGGTCTCTTGTGTTTCTAGTGAGATTTATTCCCAAGAATTTTCTTCTGTTGGTAGCTATTGTAAATGGTATTAAACTGTCCTCCTTTGATGAATCCAAGGCATGGGAAGAATAGTGAGGGACTCAATTTATTCTTTCAACAGACAGAACAATGGCATGGAAACAATAATAATTTCAACAAAAATTAATTCAGTTTGTGTTTTTCTTACTTTCAGAAAGCAAAAGGCCACATCAGATTTATATAAAACTAAGATCATTGAGGTTTCAAGATTTCTAAAGAAATATGTGTGGGTAGAAAAATAAGTGAGTAAATAAATTGCCATACATAATTAAACTGTTTCTTAGGTTCAACCATAGCTTCAAATAGGAAAATATTGACATAATAATTACTTGTGCTTGCAGAATATGATCTTTTATGTAATACTTCTCTCTGTAAATCATGAATGGAGAAAAATTATCCATGCAATGATTATCTAGACTATATTTAATGTCTCATCCACTTTAAACATGCAAAGATAACTATTGATGCCCTCTGAAAAGGAATAATTACAGTTGATGCAGAGTTAGAACAGCTTATCATTGTTGACTTTTATTATTATTATTATTATTAACTATAGAGAACTTTATTAGCATAATAACAAATTGGGGCATAAGTTATAAATTTATTTTAATGAAATGCCATTGAGTAAATATTTTGAATAATACTTAAAGGTTATGTTTTACTATTAGAGTTGCATAATTTGAGAAACATAAAGTTCTTAGAAAAACACTTAAACATCTTCACCTATAAATTACATTTAAATTTGATTAGGTAGTATGGTAAGGCTTTCATACTTTACTGCAAATAGAATGGGATGGTTAATAACTTTGCCATTGTTGTTCTTAGGTGCCTTTGATTAAGCTCCAACTCATAGAGACCCTATGATAAACAGAACAAAACACAACTGGGTCTTGTGCCATCCTCATACTCTTTGCTATGCTTGGGCCCATTGTTGCAGCCACTGTATCAATCCATCTTGTTAAGTGTTTTTCCCTTTTTTGCTGACCTTCTGCTTTGCCAAGTATGATATTCTTCTCCAAGGACAGGTCCCTGCTGAATAACATTAGGTTCTGCTTTAGAAACCAATTTTATATATACATGCATTTTGGTTTTCAGACTCTGCTCTGTCCCACTGGACCAATAACTATATATTTACCAATCTCACATTGTCTTGATTAATGCAGTTTTTAAGGAGCCTTAGTAGAAGTTCTGAGGACATAGTGCCCAGGGCATTTGGCTGCTAACCAGAAGTCTGGTGGTTCAAATCCACCAGCCACTCCTTGAAAGGAAGATTGGGGAATCTACTTCTATAGAAATAACACCTCAGAAACCCAAGGAGGGGTCACTATGAGTTGGAACCAACCCAACAGCAGCGAGTTTGGGTTTTTTTTTTTTTTTTTTTTTTGGCTTAGTGATGCAGTGGTTAAGAACTTGGCTTCTAACCAAAAGATGGGCAGTTTGAATCGACTAGCTGCTCCATAAGGGAAAGATGAGACAGTCTGTTTCTGTAAAGATTTACAGCTTTGGAAAGATTATGGGCCACTCTTTCTCTGTCCTACAGTGTCTCTAAGAAATGCAATCAACTCAACAGCAATGGGGTTTTATAATAAATTTTGAATCTGAGGGCATAATTCTGCCTGTAGTTCTCTTTTTCAAAATTGCCTCAGATATTCTTGTTCTTTGAATTTCTATATAATTTTATAGTCAGCCCATCAACTGTACTACTGGGAATTTAATTTAAATTGCATTGATTTTATAGATGAGTTGTTATCTTTACAGTATTAAATCTTCTAACTCATGGAAACAATATTTTCCACAATTATCAGGATTTTTTTTTTAATTTCAGTGTTTATAGATTATAATGTATAGATATTTCACAAATGTCATTAAATTTATTTGTCAATAATACTTTTAAAGGCATTGTATAATTAAAGATTACAAAATGTATGTGTATTAATTTATGGTACTTCTAAAATTTCATTTTCTACTTCTTTGATGGTAAAGCAGGGAAAAGGCAGAAAAGGCCAAGGGGACTGGGTCAGAGCATGGAGTCAGCCACAGGGATCCAGGCAAGGGTGGTTGGAGAGGTTTCCAACAGCTAAGGGAGACAAACTTGTCTGTCAGTTTCTCCTACTGTGGTGACGTATTGTCCTACTGTGGTGACGTGTTGTCCTACTGTGGTGATGTGTTGCTGAGAGTCTTGAGGCTGAGCTACTGATGTTTCAAACCCAGTGGAGTGCACATGGTGCACAAGTATGAGCCCGGCTTACAGACTAGGAAGGAGGAGGCCATCCACTTCTCAAAGAATTGGCCAGGGAAAACCTTATGAATAGCAGAGAAACACTGTCTAATACATTGCTGAGCAACTTTATGAATAGTCTGGAAACATTGTCCAATACAAAGGAGGAAGATGAATCACTTAGGTTAGAAAGCTCTCAAAATGGGACTGCGCAAGAGCTGCATTATCAGAGTAAAACCAGCCTTACTCATATGGATAAGGTAAAGCTTTTGAGACCTTCATTTGCTGATGTGGCACCACTCAAATTGAGTAGAAACAGCAGCAAACATTCGTTAATAACCGGAACATGGAATGTACGAAGTATGAATCTCTAGGAAAATTGGAAGTTGTAAAAAATGAAATGGAACACATAAAGATTGATATCCTAGGCATTAGTGAGCTGAAACGGACTAGTTTTGGCGATTATGAATCAGAAACCATATGAGGTACTATGTTGGTAATGACAATTTAAAGAGGAACGGCATAGCATTCATCATCACAAAGGATGTTTCCAGATCTATCCTGAAGTACAATGCTGTCAGTGATAGGATAATATCCATATGCCTCCAAGGAAGACCCATTAATATGACTATTATTCCAATTTATGCACCAACCACCAAAGCCAAAGATGAGGAAATTGAAGATTTTTATCAACTTCTGCAGTCTGAAATTGACAACACATGCAATCAAGATATGCTAATTATCACTGGCAACTAGAATGCAAAAGTTGGAAACAAAGAAGAATCACTAGTAGTTGGAAAATTTGGTCTTGGTGACAGAAATAATGCTGGAATTTGCATGGTAGAATTTTGCAACACCAACTTATTCATTGCAAAAAAATTTTTTCAACAACACAAATGGCGCTGTACTCTTGGACTTCACCAGAAGGAACACACAGGAATCAGATTGACTACATCTGTGGCAAAGGTGATGGAAAACTCAGTATCTTCAGCCAAAACCAGGCCAGGTGCCGATTGTGAAACAGACCATCAACTGCTCATATGTAATTCCAAGTTGAAGATAAAGACAATTAAAACAAGTCCACGAGAGCCAAAATAGATCGTGAATATATCTCTCCTGAATTTAGAGAACATTTAAAGAATAGATTTGATGCATTGAACACCAACAACCGAAAACCAGAAGAATTGTGGGAGGATATCAAGAACATTATCCATGAAGAAAGCAAGAGATCACTAAAAAGATGAGAAAAGAAGAGAAGACCAAAATGGATGACAGAAGAGACTCTGAAACTTGCCCTTGAGTGGAGAGTAGCTAAAGCAAATGGAAGAAATGACAAGACCAAAGAATTGAACCGAGGATTTCAAAGAGCAGATTGAGAAGACAAAGCCAGTTACTATAGTGAACTGTGCAAAGACCTTGAGTTATAATACCAAAAAGGAAGAATATGCTCAGCATTTCTCAAGCTGAAAGAATTGAGGAAAAAATTTAAGCCTTGAGTTGCAATATTGAAAGATTCTATGGGCAAAATATTGAATGATGCAGGAAACATCAAAAGAAGATGGAAAGAATATAGAGCGTCACTGTACCAAAAAGACCTGGTTGATCTTCATCCATTTCAGGAGGTGGCATATGATCTAGAACCAATGGTATTGAAGGAGGAAGTCAAAGCTTCAGTGAAGGAATTGGTGAGGAACAAGGCTCCGGGAATTGACAGAATACCCATTGAGATATTTCAACAAATGGATGCCACACTGGAGACACTCACTCAGTTATGCCAAGAGATTTAGAAGACAGCTACCTGGCCAACTGACTGGAAGAGATCCATATTTGTGCCCATTCCAAAGAAAGGTGATCCCACAGAATGTGGAAATTATAGAACAAAATAATTAATATCACACACAAATAAGATTTTACTGAAGATAATTCAAAAACAGTTGCAGCAGTACATTGACAGAGAACTTCCAGAGGTGCAAGCTGGATTCAGAAGAGGGCATGGAACAAGGGATCTCTGCTGCTGTCAGATGAGTCTTGGCTCAAGGCAAAGAATAGCAGAAAGGTGTTTACTTGTGTTTTATTGACTATGCAAAGGCATTTGATTGTGTGGATCATGACAAATTATGGATAACATTGAGAAGAATG
>NW_006921640.1:13732119-13734453 GCF_000298275.1 Orycteropus afer afer | reverse complement strand
TCCTGGAGGAAGTGCAGCCAAAATGCTCCTTGGAGTTGAGAATGGCCAGACTTCGTCTCACCTATTTTGGTCATGTTGTCAGAAGGGACTATTCCCTGGAGAAGGATGTCATGCTTGGTAAGGTGGAGAGTCAATGAAGGAGGGGAAGGCCTTCTATTAGATGGATTGACAGGGTGGCTGTGATGATTGGCTCAAGTATAACAAGGATCATGTAGCTGGTGCAGGATCGGGCAGTGTTTCATTTTGCTGTGCATGGGGTCACTATGAGTAGGAAATGAGTCCATGGCACCTAACAACAACAAAACATTTGTTTGTTACTTTAAAAATAAATGAATACAATTTATATTTTTACATTGACTTGTATCTAATAATCTTTGTAAATATATTTGACAATTCTATTGTTTTATCCATAGATTTTTCTATAAGCCAGTCATATCATCTATAAAAAGTTTTCCATCTTTCAATCCCAACCTTATAACTTTTGCTTCTTATACTTGCTTTGTAGCAGAGAGTAGTATCTCTGTACAACATTGAATAGGAGTGGGAATAGACATCTCCACTTACTCCTAGTTTCAGGGAAAAAAATATTCAACAACTCACATTAATTATCGCGTTTATTATAGGTTTTATTTGTTTGATTAGTTTGGTTTTTACACATATTAATTTAAGGAATTTTACTTTGGTTCTAGTTTGAAATTAACCTGAATGTGTAATAAATTTTATTATATGTTTTTTCTCTATCTATGAAATGGTCTTATAATATTTCCTTTTTTCTTCTATGCTCTGAAGTATATTGATATTCTTGATTTATTATTCTTTTGATATATTGTTGAAATCAATCTTATTTTCATAAGAAATATCAGTATGTAATTTCAGATGATTGAAAAATCAGCAAGTGAACCAGTGGGTTGAAAAGTGCGGTGGTTTCCCCTACCCTAATCCCACCATCATCCTCAGTAACAAACTTCCATGTGGATGCTGTTCTATATATTGGCCTTTCACTTGCATAACTTCCCCAGCTTTGAGTCAATTTTCAACCAAACAATAGGCCTAGGAGATGAACAATTACATCAGAAAGATACTACTCTTTACAACAATCAACCATGGGAGATAAGAAAAGCATCATTTGCACAGGGAAATAGCTCAGAGGGCAGAAATGCATAGGAAATAAGGACAGAGGGAAAAGGTGACCAGAGGGAGGAAGTGGGAAGAGAGTTTTACATTATTGGGATTGCAATCAATGCCATATAACAAAATGTGTATGAAGTTTTGTATAGAAAACTATTTCACTGTGTAAATTTTCACCCAAATCACAACGAGAAATTGAAAATAAATAAAAACAAATAGAAATAAAATAAATTACTTTAATTTCAGCTGCCAATATCCATAGCCATCAATTTGCTAAAATTAATCATTCCACTTCTGATATCTTGAGTTTGAATATCACATTTTGTTGATGATGGTAACTTCTCATTTTAGAACAGTTTTTAATGCTATATCTTCCCCCTCATCAATACCTGGTGGCTGAACCACAGAATTCTTGTTTTCCCTCTCCTGGATTCTGTGGCTCCCTTCTCTTTCTTTTTCTCTCCATCTCCCCTTCCTTACTTTCCTCCCTTCCTGCTTCTGTTTCTTTCTTCTTCTTCTCCTTCTCCTTCTCCTTCACCTTCTTTTAACATACTAACATGATAGTATTTCAACTCTGGATCAATCCAAGAGCCTATCTTCACTGAAGTTGCTGTGCTATCAGGAAAATATCGTATCACATGTAAATTGATTCCACTATAGATTCAGGTCTCTATCTTGTGCTATAATCTAAATAATATGGACAATTATCAAATATATTCCAGAAATACATATTTGGGATTCAAGAGGAGGTTTCTTATAAGAGAAACATTGAATTTGTGTTTTGAAAAAAAATGGTAGGAATTAGATTGGCAGGGAAGAAAGGGAGATTTAAGAAAGAAACCAATTTATTCAGCCCCTTTGTCCAGGTACCCTTCTGTTTCAAATAAATAAATAAGTAAAATGCAGTGTAGTGTAGTGGGGTGGAGGAGTGCTTCTGCTTACTTGATCTGCTCACTCTGGAAACCAGAATATTGTTTTTTCTGTACATTAGTTCTGTTTTGTTACTTTTGTTAGCAATATTTGAAAATCAAAACACATTAATTTAATTTAGGACAAGACAATGATATCAATGACTTGATAATTATTAGTCCCATATTATAATATAAATTCTATAGGTGGCTAAGGCATTTGAATGCCAACCAGAAGGCTGGTGATTTGAACCCACCAGCCACTCCTTGGAAGGAAGATTGGGCAATCTACTTCCAC
>NW_006921640.1:13726352-13726821 GCF_000298275.1 Orycteropus afer afer | reverse complement strand
GGAAGATTAAGAATAATGAAAAGGACAGAAGTATTAATAATATTAGTTGTTTTAAAACACACAAATATAAGCAAACTGATCAACAGAAAAAATAAAGCAAAAAAGAAAAAAATAAAATAAAAAATAGAAAAAAGAGAAAAAAATATCGGTGGAGGACAGGGCAGGGCTCCCAGGCTCCGTCTGAGCACGTAGACTGTGATGGAGTTCCTGTAGGCCCAGAAAGTAGGTGGGAGTGGGGGACGGCCACACCTCCTTTCACCAAGCGGTTGTGGAGTATAAGAGTAACAAGAGGAATGGTATACCTTTTCAGTCTTGCAGGTCCCGAGTGTCCTCGGCATTGCTGGAAAGCAGAACTTGTTCTTAAGCCCCAGGAGTCTGTGAGAGCGCTGTCTCTTTAAATATCCAAAATAGTCAAGCCGCTTTTTAAACCTTCAAAATGGCGGTGTCCTCCAGACCGGCAAAAGTCCAC
>NW_006921640.1:13717602-13726042 GCF_000298275.1 Orycteropus afer afer | reverse complement strand
ACGCAAATTCATCTGCTAGTTGGGGTTTAGTCCACTTGTATATCCTTCCCTTCAAGGCACAGGGGTCCAAAGTTATCTTCTGTGTCTGTGTTAATTGGTTTCCCTTTTCTTTGTTGAAGAGATTCTGTGCAGTCTTTCTGCCTAGTCCACCATCTTGCCAGAACTAAAAAGAAAATAATCTTTATGATTCTCAGAAACAAACGGACTTTAAGTAAGTCTCTTGTTGATTCACAGAAGTGAAAATCTACAGTATTCCACATATATTCTTCTATTTATAATAATAATGGAACATTCCCATTATCTCCAAGTACCTAACCTTCAGGAGTTAATATAAAGCTTTTAACTCCATTTCCTTAGATTTACCTGTTTGTTCTTGGTTGCTTCTGTACAGTTCTGCTGGTGCTGAACTTAAGAAGATTCACCACCATACAAGTTCCCAATATATGCTTTGCAAAAGTGTTTGACTCAGCTGCCACTAATGTGCAGGCAGCTTCTGGTTGCTAGTGTTGCAATAGCTGGAGTTTCCTAGTCAGATCTGGCCTTTACAGGAGTTAAGTAAAGCACAGCAATAACTTAAAAACTTCCCTTTAATTTTGAAAAAGTGAACAAACAACAAATGAGCAAAAATCTGTTGGTTTTTTCCCCCACCTCCTATGTTTCACTATAAAATATGCCCTCTTCACCCATACACCAAACAAGTTGCACATCTCAATCATTTAAACATGGACCCCAAAGCACATAAAAGAATGAAAGAATATTCTGTGCTCAGGAAAGGGCAAAAAGTTCATGAATGTGTGATTTATAGTGAGGAACATTTTTAGGAAAAGTGGGAAGAAACATTGAAACAGGCAACACATATAAGTTGTAGCTATACTATAAAGAGTATTGTTGCTAGGCTAAGGAATATGGGTTTTATCTTAGGGAGTATACAGTAGTTTTGGATTAAATGTTTTTAAGCAGAAGAGTCATCTGATCAGACTTATACTTTATGTATTAATAAAAATCACCCTGGTGGCAGAGTACTCTGTGAATATATACATATATAGATATTATTTTTTTTTAAATAATAATCCAGGTGAAGACTGATGAAGATTTGTGCTAAAGCAATGGCTGTAAGGAAGGGGAGAAGTGAATAAATCAAGAAAAATTAAGAAGGTAGAGTAATAAGATATGGTCATTGATTGGGATACAGGAAGAACAAGTATACCTCAGTGCTCAGAAACAGACACTATAGTGTTAGACAGACCTGTGTTGAAGTACTTGTCCACCACCTGTGTGAATTTGAGCATTCCACTTAAACTCTGTGGCTCAGTTTTTTCACTTGTAAAAGAGGAAATTAGCAATACATATGTCATAAGTATGTTTTGAAGACAGAATAAGATAATGAATATAAAGCACATTGCACAGTCCTGGCTACAGAGTTGCAGTTCAATAAAATTTATTTCCAATAGGAAGGGTGGAAATATAAGGATGACTGAAATTTCTGACTGCCAATCTATTACAGACACCATTGTTGTTAGCTGTTTTGAAGGCAGCCCCCACTTCATGACAACTCTATGGCCAACTAAACAAAGCACGGCTGGTCCTAAACTATCCTCATGATCAATTATGGATTGGGCCATTGTGATCCATAGGTTTTCATTGGCTAATTTTTGGAAGTAGATTGCCAGGCTTTTCTTTCTAGACAGATATCATAAAACCAAGGGTGGGGGGAGGTGTCACTGAGTTGATTCTGGCTCACAGCGACCTCATGTGTTTCAGAGTAGGATTGTGCTCTGTAGGGTTTTCATGGCTATGACCTTCCAGAACCACATCAGCAGATCTTTCTTCCAAGATGCATGTGGGTGGGTTCAAACCACCAACCATTCTTATTAACCCAATAGAAGGAGGCCTTGGGAGAGATGCCTTACCAAAACCCTAACCATCTGCTATGAAGTTGATTCCAACTCATAGCAATCTTATCAAACAGAGTAGAACTGCCATCCTCTCCCCTCTGAGATTCTAAGACTGCAAATCTTTATAGAAGCAGACTGCCACATCTTTCTCCCATGGAGTGGTTTGTGGGTTCGAATCATCAACCTTTTGGTTAACAGTCAAGTATTTTAAGCACTATTCTACCAGGGCTCCTCTGAGAGATGCCATGTTATTGCCTGGTTAATATATTGCTGTAACTGTTTTTTAAATATCTTCAGCAAGATTTTACTTGTGTGTGATATTAATGATATGGTTTGATAATTTCCACATTCTGTGGGATCACCTTTCTTTGGCATGGGTAGAAATACAGATCTCTTCCAGTCAGTTGGCCAGGTAGCCCTCTTCCAAATTTCTTTGCATAGACAAGTTAAGTGCCTGTAGTGTGGCATCTGTTTTTGGAAACATCTTATTAAGTATTCCATCAATTCCTGGAGCCTTATTTTTCACCAATTCCATCAGTGTATCTTTGATTTTTTCCTTCAGTACCATTGGTTCCTGATCATATGCCACTTCCTGAAATAGATGAACATTGACCAATTATTTTTGGTACCATGATTCTGTGTATTCCTTGCATGTTTTTTGATATTTCCTGCATCATTCAATATATTGCCTATAGAATCTTTCAATATTTTTTAATTGAGGCAACTCAAAGCTTGAATGTTTTCATCAGTTCTTTCAGTTTGAGAGAGGCTGAGCATGTTCTTCCCTTTTGATTTTCTAACTCCAGGTCTTTGCACATTTCATTATAATAATTGACTTTGTCTTCCCAAGCTGGTCTTTGAAATCCTCGGTTCAGCTCTTTTATCTTGTCATATCTTCCATTTGCTTTAGCTTCTCTCTATTCAAAAGCAAGCTTCAGAATCTCTTCTCACATCCTTTTTGGTCTTATCTTCCTTTCCTGTCTTTTTAATGAATTTCTGCTTTCTTCATAGATGACGTTCTTGATGCCATCCCACAATTCATCTGATTTTTGGTAATTGGTGTTCAGTACATCAAATCTATTCTTCAAATATTCACTAAATTCAGGGGGAATATAATCAAGGTCATATTTTGGCTCTTGTGGACTTTTTTGAATTCTCTTCAGTTTCAACTTGAAACAATTGCATACGAGCAATTGATGGTCTGTTCCACAGTCATCTCCTGCCCTTGTTTTGGCTGAAGATATTGAGCTTCTTCGTTGCCTTTTTCCACAGATGTAGTCAATCTGATTTCTGTGTATTCCACCTGGTGAAGTCCACATGTATAGCCACTATTTATGTTGTTGGAAAAAGGTATTTGCGATGAGTAAGTTGTTGGTCTTACAAAATTCTATCATTTGATCTCTGGTATCATTTGTATCACCAAGGCCATATTTTCCAACTATGAGTAACTCTTCTTTTTTTCCAACTTCTGCATTCCAATCACCTTAATAATCAATACATGTTGATTGCATGTTTGGTCAATTTCAGACTGCAGAAGTTGGTGAAAGTCTTCAATTTCCTCATCTTTGGCTTTGATGGTTGGTGCGTAAATCTAAATAATAGTAGTATTGACTGGTCTTCCTTGTAGACATATGGATATTATCCTATCACTGACAGTATTGTACATCAGGATAGATCTTGAAACATTCTTTGTGACAATGAATGCCATTCCTCTTCAATTTGTCATTCCTGGTAGAGTAGACATATCATTGTTTGATTCATAATGGCCCAAACCAGTCCATTTGAGTTCACTAATGCCTAGGATATCAATATTTATGCATTCCATTTCATTTTTGACAACTTTCAATTTTCCAAGATTCATACTTCCTACATTCCACATTCCAATTATTAATGGAAGTTTGCAGCTCTTTCTTCCCATTTTGAGTCATGCCATATCAGCATATGGAGTCCCAAAATCTTTATCCACATCATTAAAGTTGACTCTACTTTGAGGAGGCGGCTCTTCCCCAGTCTTATTTTGAGTGTCTTCCGACCTAAGAGTCTCATTTTCTGGCACTATATCAGACAATGTTTCAGGGTTATTCCTAAAGATATCCAGTAATATATGAGACAGTGTTTCACTGCTAGTCCTATGGTTTTCATTGGTCAATACTTTGAGAAGTGGATGGCCCCTTCCTTCATCCGAGTCTGCCTTAGTCTGGAAGCTCTGCTGAAACCTGTCCACCATGGGTGACCCTGCTGGTATTTGAAATACCGGTGACACAGCTTCCAGCCTCACAGCAACCCACAAGCCATCACAGTATGACAGACTGACAGACGAGTGGTGGGAGAGATGCTATAGAGGAAACTAATTCACAGGCTTGATGAGTATCCCTGATTCAGTGGTTAAAAGAAAACATAATTCTTATGACAAGATTAAAACATATATTTTTTTAACTATTTTTTACAGGGCACAGGTTTTTGTGGGTTTTTGTTGTTCTTGTTGTTGTTTTAATTGCTATTAATATCAGTTAACCATGACAGTAGCTCTGCTTACTGATTTAACTCTGAGAGATCTGTCTTGCTTCCTTTGATCCCTGTATTCAAGGAGACAGCATTTGACACTGTAGCCTTATAGACAATCACTTATTTAAATGCTATCTGATCATTTTAGGCTTGGTTTCCATCTCCAGGTCATGCTCTAAATAGGGCATCCAGCTACTCCCCAACAGGAGTCCCTTGGATCTTCATTAATTGTATTATGGGAAGTCCCACGAACCATGGTAATAATCATCTGAAGACACTGTGCCATCACCACCCTGACCTTTTGACCATCCATAGAGAAAACCACGATTCCTTCCTGTTTGAGTGTTTTAAATTAAACATTAATATGCTTTTCTTTCAGTCAAGAAAAACTACCACACATCCAAGAGGACTTCTGCCTCATATCAATTAAAGCATGCTATAAATGATGAAATGGTTTTGTAACAAAATGCTATTATAGAGTATTTGACCACGTAGGTACAATATTAATAAGTAACTTCAAAAGCATAAATAGTAAAACAATTAAAAAGTAATGTATTCCGAGTATTTATTATCTTTGTTTCTTAACATAATTTATTTATCTGTAAGTTAATAAAATTTTAATTTGAATTATAGCTGTTTACAACAGGCTTTTACAACTCCTAAAAATTTAACAATCTGAATTTGCTGGTCAGTATGAGCTGGTTTCAGCACACCAGTTGAATGTGCAAAATATTATGCTCATTGTTGACACTGTCAATGTTTACATTAAATATACCTTCTTGTAGGAAAAAAATATATAAGAATTTTATTATTCATTATTTAATTATGTTGTATTCTTCATTTATCTATTAATCATCAACAAAATATTTACCAAGCTTACCACATACACTATGAGCAATACTGTTGCTGTCAGGGGATTTTGAGTCACTTCCAATGCACAACACTATATGACAGAGTAGAACTGCCCCATAGGATTTCCAAAGTTGTAATCTTTACCTGGCCCTGCCCCTGCCACCTGCTCCTATTGCAGGCCCCGACCCCTGGACCTCATCCCACTCCCCAAGCTACACTCCTCCAACTCTGCCCCCTCCCTTCCAAAGTGCCTAAGCACCATCTCTGTCCCAGGTCCCATTGCTCTGCAGCCAGGAGCTTTTCCCTGGGTCTGGCTTCTTCACTCAATGCCTGGAGCTGGGACAGAATAGCCCTGGGGAGGGGCATCCTTAGCAAGATGGAAGATAAGGGTATGGGGCAAGGTCTCCCTTGGCTGGGAGTTCAGCCTTCCTAGCATACTTCTGAAGGCACTTGACTTCTAACCAGAAGGCTGGTGCTTCAAACCCACCAGCCACTCCTGGGAAGGAAGATGGAGCAATCTACTTCCTTAGTGATACTGCCTTGGAAACCCAAGGAGGGGTCTCTATGAGTCAGGTCCGACTGGATGGCACATAACAACAACAACAATCTTTACCAGAGCAGATCACCAGGTCTTTTCTCCTGCAGAACAGTTGGTAGGTTAGAATCACCTACCTTTCCCTAAGCAGCCAAGAGCTTAACCATTATGTCAGCAAGATTTCTTATGAAGAGTACTAGAAAGTGGCAATATAAGGTACAATGCAGTGGAAGGCAGTGTTTTTAAAGAAATATAATTTTTCTTTTTTTTTTTCCCCCTGAAAGATGGGTAGGGTTTTACACAGTAGGAAGTGTGACTTAGAAAAGTTTGGATGAATATGTCCTAGGGAAGGAAAATAACTCTAAGAAAAAGTTATTATTTTTATGAAATTTGAAAAAACTTCTCTTTCACAGTGAATAATGGTGAGTGTATCATAAAATTATCAATAAGAGTATAGAGACTAAATCATGTAAAACGTTATTTGAAGTGCATGCACACATCTGGATTTACCTCAGACTCTCCCATTTTATTCTTAGGGTACTAATTATTGCTGTACTTTTAAATAATAACCACTTTCCAATATGTCCCAGTTTGGAGGATAAATTATGTAGTCAATCTACTTACAGGCTATATTTGGGATTTCAGTGTTTATCATGAAGCTCTTAACAATGAGAAATATATTTATGTATTAAAAAGTATCTACTCTCTGTAATGAGAATTAGAAAGTGCCCAGAAAGTTTATAGAGGGATCAGTTTGGAGACTATTACAATAGTTCAGTGAAAAGTGATGATGTCATAGATGATAGTTGTGACAAGGAATTTGACATAACTTAATTTGAGATAATGAATGGGCAAGACTTGGTGATTTATTGAGTATGATGAGATGCAAAGAAGGAGATAACAAAGATCTTCCTGAGTTCTGGTTTATGCAGTCAATTGGATGGCTGTCTCATTCACTGAATGAACACCAGAGGAACCATGTTTAGAAGGACAAAAGATGAGTTTTTCATGTCAAATATATGTGACGATGGAACATACTAGTGGAGATGTTGATAGGTGTTGGGTATAAAGACCTTGAATTTAGAGAAAAAACCTGAGCTAGAAATATAATTGTGAATTGTCATAGAGATAAAACCTGAGAAACTGACAGTCATAAAATTTTCTGGGAAAAGAGTAGAAGGAAAAAAGAAAGTAAGCCTAGGGCAAAGTTTTGAACACAATATATTTAGCTCCTGTGGTAAACTCAGAAGTGGGAAGATTACTACCACTTATCTCTGGGAAAAGAGGATATTGGAATCCAAATAAGTGGATCTTCAGCCAACTATTGTCCATGAAAAATGGGAGAGATGCATATACATAAATGACATAACTAGTAGCATTTCTTTATATGTGATTTATGCTTTGAGTCCCTGGCTGGTACAAACAGTTAATGTGCTTGGATGTGAACTGAAACGTTGGAGGTTGGAGTCTACCTCAAAGCACCTTGGAAGAAAGACATGATAATACACTTCTGGAAGATCAGCCACTGAAAACTCTATGGAAGATGATTCTCCTCTGATGCACAGAAGAACTGCCTCATTGGCAACTGGTTTTTAACAAGTGCTCTGTACAGTCTCTGTATGGAACCTCTTGATCTTGATGTCTTGGACTAGAAAACCTTGGCTGGTGCAGACAGGACTAAATAGACCCTCACATTGGCCCATCTTGTTCCCACTTCAAAAGTGGGCCTCTCTGTCTGAAATCAGAGTCCACCAAAGATAGAAAGTAAGACTGCAGAGAAGACAGAGAGAGAGAAAGGGAGTACAGAAAGTTCCATAGACAGACCATAAACAAGAAAGCCTAAGATAATAATTATAAAAATGGTAAAGTTTACTGAAACCTCACACTACTTCATTTAATCTTCACATAAAGAGAATTAAGCTTCTTGAGGAGGATCCAAGATAGCAGAGTAGGCAGCTACACTGAAACTGTCCAGACCCTCTGCAACAAACACTGGAGAAACCAAGTAAATGGATATGGGTGACAATGCTAGAATCCAGAGCTTCTGAAGGAAAGTATAAAGAAGTACATCAAATACTGCTGAGAGAAAGAAACTGAATGAAAACAGTGAACAAGGAACAGTAAACTCCCAACCAGCACAACACTGCCATTTTGAATTATTGCAAGCAATGATCTGATCAGAGCAGGAATTGACTAACTTGTTCCACCTGCCTACAACTGCATTAACATCCATATTGATCATCAGTTGACTGGAGAGGTGTGCTCTCCACACTTACCTTGCACAACCTTCCAGTGACCAGAGGAATGTCTCCCTCAACACACTCACTCAACAACCAGTCAAACCACCTCCCACAGCCAGTGATGGTTTGATTTTTTTTCTTTATCTTTCTTCCAAGTTCTTTCCTCTTTTCCTGCTCCTCCTCCTTTTTTTTCTTCCTCTTCTTTCACATTTTTTTTCTTTTTTTGATCCAGCTGAACAGCTGTCATGCCCACTGTTATCTCCACATTCAGTAGCACCACCACCCCAACTCTCTGTATTTGGTTCTGCACACATCCATGGAATCAGCACTACATTTCTGCCACAGCCATATTTGATGGCTAGAACTCATGCCAGTACTGTGTCACATTTGTTTCTTTGCTTTTTTTTTTTTTT
>NW_006921640.1:13704816-13710867 GCF_000298275.1 Orycteropus afer afer | reverse complement strand
TTGAGAGTCTTCTAACCTAACTGGACTATTCATAAAGTTGTGCAGTAATGTATCAAACAGTGTTTCTTTGCTATTCATAAGGTTTTTCCTGGCCAATTCTTTGAGAAGTGGACAGCCTCCTCCTTCTTCCTAGTCTGTCTCAGTCTGTAAGCTGCTCTGATACCTCTGTGCATCATGTGCATCCCTCTGGGTTTGAAACACCAGTGGTTGAGCCTCAAAACTCACATCAACATGTCACCACGTTAGACAAACTGACAGACAAGTTTGTCTCCCGGGGGGCAAACTTAGGGATCCTAATACATGGCATAAGTTTACTGTCAAACATAACTTAAAATGCACAAACAGCAAAAGACAATCTAGAATACTGGGACCTTCTAGAAATTAAACATTTATGTGCATCAGAAGACTTCACCAAAAGAGTAAAATGAGAACCTATAAACTGGGGAAAACTATTAAGGAATGACATGTCAGCCAATGGACTAATATGTAAAACTTAGAAAATTTTAGCACTTCAACAGCAAATTACCAACAATCCAATTAAAACAATGGGCAGAAGACATGCAGACCCTTCACTAAAGAAGATATTCAAGCAGCTACAGACACATGAAGAAATGTTTGTGATCATTAGCCATTAGAAACATGCAAATCAAAGCAATGAAATATTTCACCCCAGCATTAATAGCAAATTTCAAAAGCCAGAAAACAACAAATGCTGGTGAAGGTGTGGAGAAACTGGTATACTTTTAGAATGCTGGTGGTATTGTAAAATGGTACAGTCTCTGTGAAAATTAGTATGGTACTTCCTTAAAAAGTTGGAAATAAAAATACCATGTGATTCAGCAATCCCACTATTAAATATATCTGAAATAAATAAGAGATGTGACATGAACAGATACATGCACATTCATTTTCATCACAGCTTTATTCACATTAGCAAAATGGTGGAAACACATGTGTGCCTATCAGCAAATGAATGGATAAACATACTATAATTCATGCAAACAATGCAATACTGTATAATGCTAAAGAATAATGATGAATCTGTGAGACGCCTCATAACATGGATGAACCTAGAGGACATTATGCTGAGTGAAATTATTCAATTGCAATAGGACAAATATCATGTGAAAGCACTACTCAAAAGTCAAGAAAAGATTTAAACATACAAAGAATCCTTCTTTGAAGTGTACAGGGGTTGGAGGGGAAAGGAGGATTATCACTAACTAGAGAGTAGACATATATTAGTTTATGTGAAGGGAAAGCAAAATATAAAGGAGAGGTCAGCACAAAATGATCAGGGCAAAGGAAGACAGTGGGAGGAGCACAAGAGTTAAAGACAATGAAGGCACTTACTAATACATACCCAATTTTGCAGTAAAAGTAATAACAATAATCTACAAGTGGATATATAGATAGACACACAAGCTGAACAAAGGTTGGAAGGCCAATGGGCCTATACAAACTAATATTTGTAAGTTTGACAGCAGATGTTTCTATATATGTATTTATATGTCTGCAAATATGTTAATGAATAAAATAAAGTTGTGAAAAATCCTTAGCCATAACTAAACACCTTAATGGAATGAGTCACTGGGCCTGAGGGCTCAGGACCATAGACTCAGGGTCAATTGGCATAACATAATCCAAAAAGACAATGCTATGCATCCTACTTTGGGAGAAACAACTGGGGTCTTAAAAGCTTGTGAATAGCCATCTAAGATGCAACTATTGGTCTATCCATGTCTAGAGTAAAGAAGAGTGAAGAAAACCAAAGACACAAGGAAACACAGGGTCCAAAGAACTAATGGACCATATGAAACTCAGCCTCTATGACCCTGATACCAGAAGAAATAGATGGTGCCCAGCTCCACAACTGACTTCTCTGAAAGAGATCACAATAGAAGTCCCTGAATAGAGTGGGAAATGGTGGAACAAAACTCAAAATTATATAAAAGACCAGGATTACTGGTCTGATAGATGCCAGTGGAACCTTTGAGACTATGGCCTTTAGACACCCCTCAGGGTTGGAACAGAACTCACTGCCACAGCCCAACTTTCAGCCAAATGACAGGCAGGCTTATAAGATGAACAATAACATAAGGGAGGTATACAGTCCTTAGAACAATCAACCAAACAAGATCAAAAGGACAGCATTTGCTCAGGGAGAAAGGGATATGGAAGAAGGACAAATAGAAATGGTAGACATGGAGAGGGAGTGGAAAGTGTGCTATTAGCTTATGAGGGTTGTAATCAATGCCATGAAACAAAATGTGCGTGCATTGTTGAATGAAAAAACCAACTTAAGTAAGCTTTCACTTAAATAACAATAAAAAGTTAATGAAAAAAAGAGACTTTTAAATACAATTTTAAAAATGAAAAACTAATCCACAGTGATGGTAAAGAGATGACTAACAACTTTATAAATTGCAAAATCTATATTTGGACCTAGGCTTGTCTGAGCTCAAAGTCTGTATTTGCAATTACAGACTCTGCTCCTCACCCTCAACCTCCGTCAAGTATAACCCATTGATTTCTTGCAGGTTGGAGGGCACTTAGAATGTGACTAGGGAAGAGGTGCCTCCTCAAAATAGAGCTGACCTAAATGAGGTGGATGGAGTAAGGCTTTTGGAACCTTCATTTGCTGATGTGGCATGAATTAAAATAAGAAGAAACAGGTGCAAATATCCATTAACAATAGGAACATGAAATGTAAGAAGTATGAATATAGGAAAGCTAGAAGTTGTCCAAAATTAAAGGGAACACTTGAAGACAGATATCCTAGGTATTAGTGAGATGAAAAGGAGCTCTGGTAGCATAGCCTAAGGCACTTGACTGCTAACCAGAAGGCTGGTGGTTCAAACCCACCAGCCACTCCTCGGAAGGAATGTTGGGCAATCTACCTTTGTAGTGATACTGCCTAGCAACCCAAGGAGGGGTCGCTATGAGTCAGGTCCAACTCGATGGCACGTAACAACAACAACAACAGTGAGATGAAATGGACTGGCACTGATCATTTTGAATAGGTCAATCATATAGTCTACTATGCCCACAATGACAAATTGAAGAAGAATGGTATCATTCCTCTGTCATTGATAGGATAATATCTGTACACCTACTAAGAGTACTAGTTTATTCCTACAAGAAATAGTTCATAACTATTATTTAAATTTACTCAAGAATCACTAATGCTAAAGATAAATAAATTGAATTCTGTAGTCTGAAATTAGGAGCTTTGGTGACATAGTGCCGAAGGCACTTGACTGCTAACCAGAAGGCTGGTGGCTCAAACACACCAGCCAGTCCTCAGAAGGAAGACTGGACAATCTACTTCCATAGAGATGTTGTTGTTGTTATGTGCCGTCGAGTTGGCCCCGACTCATAACGACCCCTCCTTGGGTTTCCGAGGCAGTATGACTACGGAAGTAGGATTGCCCAACCTTCCTTCTGATACCACCTTAGAAACCCAAGGAGGGGTCACTATGACTTGGAACTGACTCAATGGCAGTGAGTTTGGTGTTCGGTTAGTCTGAAATTGATCAAATATGCAATGAAGATGAATTGATAATTACTTGTGATTGGAATGTGAAAGTTGCAAACAAAGAAGGATCGGTAGTTAGAAAGTATAGATTTAGTGATAGAAATGACACTGGAGATCACATGTTAGAATTTTGCAAGACCAAAGATCTATTCATTGGAAATACTTTTTTCAACAATACAAACATACAGAGGAGTCAAATAACTACAGCTGTGGAAAGAGATGATGGAGAAGCTCAATATTATAAGTCAGCATAAGTGCACTGAGGACTGAGGAACAAAACAGCAGTTACTCATACTCAAGTTCAAGTTGAAGCTGAAGAAAACTTAAACAAGTCCACAAGAACCAAAGTATGACATTTAGTATATTCCATCTGCATTTAGAGACCATCTCAAGAATTGATTGAACACTAACAACCAAAAAATCAGATGAGTTGTTGGATGGTATCAAGGATATCATATATGAAGAAAGCAATAGGTCATTAAAAAAAAGAACAGACCAAAATGGTTATCAGAAGAGACTCTGAAACTTGCTCTTGAACATGTGCTAGCTAAACTAAATGGAAGAAATGATGAAGTAAAAGAGCTAAACTGAATATTTTAAAAGGTGGCTTGAGAAGCCAAAGAATTATAATAAATGTGCAGACTTGGAATTAGAAAATAGAGAATAAAATGCTTGGCATTTCTCAACCTGAAAAAGCTGAAGAAAAAATTGAAGTCTCAAGTTGCAATATTGAGGAATTCTGTGGCCAAAATATGAAACAACTCAGAGATCATCAAAAGAAAATGGTAGGATTGCCTGGACTTACTGTACCAAAAAGAATTGTTTGATGTTTAATTGTTTCCGGAGGTATATGTAATCAAGAATAAATGCGACTGAAGGAAAAAGTCAAAGTCACACTGAAGGCACTAGTGAAAAAGTAGGGTCCAGAAATTGATGAAGAAGCTTTGGTAGCATAGAGCCTAAGGCATATTTGACTGCTCACCAGAAGGCTGGTGGTTCAAACCCACCAGCCACTCCTTGGAAGGAAGACTGGGCAATCTACTTCCATAGAGATACTGACTTAGAAACCCAAGGAGGGGCCACTGTGGGTCTGAATCAACTCAATGGCAGTTTTTTTTTTTTTTTGTAGATATTGATGAAATGCCAATTGAGATGATTCAAGAAACAGATGTAACTCTGGAAGTACTCCTTTATCTATGCCAAAAAATAAAAAAAGAAGACATCTATCTGGCTGACTGGAAGAGATTCATATTTGTTCCCATTCCAGAGAAAGGTGATTCAACAAGCAATGTTACTATCACACACAAGTAAAATTTTGCTGAAGATAATTTGATAACAATCACAGTAGTACGTAGACAAAGAATTGCCAGAAATTCAAGCCAGATTCAGAAGAGGATGTGAGGGTGAATATCACCACTGATGTTACATGGACCTTGGCTGAAAGCAGAGACTACCAAACAGATGTTTACTGTGTTTTATTCACTGTGCAAAAAGCATTCGACTGTGTGGATCAGAGCAAATTATGGATAACATTGCAAAGAATGAGAATTCCAGAACGCTTAATTGTGCTCATGCAGAACCTGTACATAGACCAAGGAGCAGTCATCCAAACATAACAAGGAGATATTTTGTGTTTTAAAACAAGGAAAACTGTGTGTCAAGGTTGCATTTCTTCATACTTATTCAGACTGTATGCTGAGCAAGAACCTGGACTACATGAAGAAGAATACAGCATCAGGATTACGTTATATGGAGATGATACAACTTGGCTTGTTGAAAGTGAAGAGGACTTGGAGCACTTACTGATGAATATAAAAGACTAGAGCTCTGGTAGCATAGTGCCTAAGGCACTTGACTGCTAACCAGAAGGCTGGCGGTTCAAATCCACCAGCCACTCCTCGGAAGGAAGATGACGCAATCTACTTCTGTAATGATACTGCCTCAGAAACCCAAGGAGGGGTCAGTATGAGTCAGGTCCGACTCGATGGCACATAACAACAACAACAACATAGCCTTTAATATGGATTATACCACAACATAAAGAAAACAAAAGTCCTTATAACTGGACCAGTAAGCAATATTATGATAAACAGAGAAAAGACTGAAGTTGTCAAAAATTTTGTTTTACTTGTATCCACAATCAACAGGCATGATAGCTGCAGGTAAAAAATTGAATGGTGTATTGATTGGGAAAAAGACTTTAAAATGTTGAAAAGCAACGGTGTCACTTTAAGGAATAATGTACACTTATCCCAAGCTATGGTATTTTCAATTGTTTCATACACATGGGAAAGCTAGATAATGAAAAAAAGAAGACCAAAAAAGAACAGATGCCTTTGAATTATGTTGTTGTTGTTGTTGTTATGTGCCCTCGAGTCAAATCCGACTCATAGCGACCCCTCCTTGGGTTTCCGGGCAGTATTACTACGGAAGTAGGATTGCCCAACCTTCCTTCCGAGGAGTGGCTGGTGGGTTTGAACCGCCAGCCTTCTGGTTAGCAGTCAAGTGCTTTA
>NW_006921640.1:13700323-13704716 GCF_000298275.1 Orycteropus afer afer | reverse complement strand
TTTTTTTTTTTTTTCTTTTTCTATCTTTCCTCAGCAGTTGGGTGGGAACCAGCAACCCTACCCAGCCATACTTACATATAATCTACTGCCTTATACATTGAGCAAGAGCCACCAATCACTCCAGCACCAATAGACTTATGACAGAGAATGGCCAACATCCACCCCAACTGTCCTCAATTTCTCTGCACAATCAGTGATCAGAAATTCATACCCACACACACCCACCACCAAATCCACTCAGAGACATGTAGTGAGAGCTCCAGTACTGCCAAACTAGTGAACAGAATAATAATATACCCACGCATTACACAGATATATTAAAACAAAATAATAAATCACTGTGAAGGAAACCAACATACAATCAACAAATTCATACAATAACACTACAGAATCTCAGAGATACAACAGACAATTTCAAATCATACACACACACTCCCTTCAAATAAAGGACAAGTTGGTTCAAACAAATTACCAAAATATAGAGCTATCATATCTTCTGTAGGAAGAAATGCTATTGGAACTATCTAATAAGGAACTCAAAACAATTATATTTAGGTATCTTCAACAGATTGAGAAGATGTTCAAGGAAACCACAGACAAAATCAGGGAAAACACAGACAAAATTCTAGAAGAGTTCAAAATAACAACAATGCAAGAACAAATTGACAACATAAATAGACAATTAGAAACCACAGAAAACCAGCAAATAGAAATCCAGAGTAATACTACAATTTCAAAAAGATAAATGCAGTGGAAAGACAAATGACTAGAACTGTATAAATGAATGACAGAATTAGCAAAATTGAAAACAAATCTCTTAATACTAAGCTGTTAGAGAAGAAATCAGAAAAAAAGAATTAAAAAAAATGAAGAAAGCCTAGAATTATGTGGTATGTCATCAAGAGGAATAATGTATGTGTATTCTGAATTCCAGAACATGAAGAGAAAAAAAATCACCAAGAATCTTATTGAAGATTTGTTGCATGAAAACATACTTAACATCATAACAGGCAAGAATATAGGCTTTCAAGAAGCTCAATGAACCCCAAATGGGGGAGATTCCAGAAAAAAATCACCAAGACATATCATAATCAAATTTTCCAAAACCAAAGACAAAGAAAAAAAAAATCCTGAAAGTGGCTCAGGAAAAAATGAAGAGTTATCAACAAAGGAGAATCAATAAGACTAAGTTCTGATTTCTCAGCAGAAGCTCTGCAAGCAAGAAGGTAATGGGGTGCCAAATATAAAACCATGAAAGAAAAAAACGCCAAATAAAGAATTACATGTTGTTGTTGTATAATTGTCCCTCAAATATGATGGTGAAATTAGGACATTTCCAGGTAAATAGAAATTCGAGAATTTGTGAAAACCAGACCAATTTTATAAGAAATGCTAAAAGGAGTCCCTCAAACAGAGAACCAAAAACAGCAGACAACAACCTGACATTAAGATACATGACAGCAGCACCTTGAAATCACCTGAGATACAGAAGTATCAAAAATAAAATAAACCTACCAATCAGAAAATCAGGAACCAGAGATGTCACTTTATAAATGGTGATAACTACAATGTAAAAAGCAAAAATAAATCATGTAATTATAGAACTTCCAAATGGAGAGGAAGTGAAGATGAGATCAAGATAGAATGGACTGTTTTAAACTTGGGAAGGTAATAATAAATTACATGATAACCTCAAAGAAAATTAATACACATTCTTCTCAAATAAAAAAAAAAGGAAAGAAAATCCTGAAATTTCAGTAAACACTACTACAACAGCAAAAAAGAAAATGATAAGAAAATCTATACACTAAATGAACTTGGCATAGAACAATATATTGAACAAAGAGAATCAGTTCTACACACACACAAATAACAAAATAGTAGCAGTAAATTCATACTTATCCATAATTACACTGAATGTAAATGGGTTAAAATGTACCAGTAAAGACACAAGAGTAGTAGATTGAATAAGAAAACATGACCCATTGATATGCTGTCTACAAGAGACACACCTTAGACACAAAAACAAAAATACATTAAAAAATGAAAGGATGGAAAAACATGTATTAAACATATGGCACCAAAAAAGAGCAGGAGTGGCAATATTAATTTCTAATAAAAAAGACTTTAAACCGCCAGCAGAAGACACAAGAAAAGATAATACATATATATATATATTAAAGGGTCAATCTAACAAGAGGATATAACCATAATAGATACCTATGCACCAAATGAAAGAGCCCTAAAATACATAAATCAAACTTCAACAGAATTGCAGAGAGAATAGTTGATTCCATAATAATAGTAGAGACTTTAATATATCACTTTAAATGAAGGACAGAACAACTGGAAACAAACTCAGCAAAGATATAGAAGATCTGAACAACACAATCAACCAATGAAAGCTCGAAGATTTATACAGAACATTCAACAGAGAAACAGAAAAATATATATGCTTTTCCAGTGCACATAGAACATTCTCCAGAATAGACCATATGTTAAGCCACAAAACAAGCCTAAATAAATTTAAAAACATTGAAATATTACAAAACATCTTCTCAGATCACAATGCTATCAAATTAGATTAGAAATCAGTAGTAGGAAAAAAATTCAAACACATGGAAACTGATTATCACCCTGTTTAAAAACTACTGACAAGAGAAAACATTTTAATACTTTTTCTGAGTATCAAAGATATTTGTATCTTGAGTTTTCATTCTCATTTGATTCAAGGAAGCTTTTTATTTTATTTATTTAATTTTTTTCCTATGATATATGTAAGAGAGCTCTGGTGGTAGTGTAGTGCCTAAGACATTTGACTGCTAACCAGAAGGCTGGTGGTTCAAACCCACTAGCCCCATCTTGGAAGGAAGGTTGGACAATCTACTTCCATAGTGATACTGCCTCAGAAACCCAAGGATGGGTCGCTATGAGTAGGTTAGGACTGGATGACACAAAACAACAACAACAACATTGGTTTTGAGTATATGCCCTAAATTATGGTGAAGAATTTCATTTCTAATTTGGTTTTCTAAATCAGAATCCAACAAGAAAACTACTGGAACTAATAGAAGGTTTCAGCAAAGTGGCAGGATACAAGATCAACATAAATATTTAGCTGGACTCATCTGTACTAATAAAGAGAACTCTGAAAAGGAAATAAGGAGAACAATACCATTTACAATAACCTCCCAAAAAATGAAATACTTAGGAATAATTCTAACAAGAGACACAAAAGATCCATACTCAGAAAACTACAAAATACTATTCAAGAAACCAAAAGATATCTACATAAATGGAAGAATATAATATGTAGACGGATAGGAAAACTTAACATTGTAAAAATGTTGATATTACCAAAGTGATGTACAGATATAGTGCAATCCTGATCCAAATTCCATCATCATTTTTTAAAGAGATATAAAAAATAATCACCAACTACCTATGGAAAAGAAAGAGACCTCTGAAAAGCAAAGCACAACTAAAGAAGAAAAACAAAGTAGGAGGCCTCACACCTCCTGATATCAAATCTACTATTCAGCCACAGTAGTCAAAACAGCTTAGTACTGGTAACAGTGATAGACATATATAAAAAGGAGCAGACTTGAGAACATAGGAGTAAACTTATCCACTTACGGATTGCTGATCTTTGACAAAGGGCTGAATTCCACTAAATGGGGAAGAGATATTCTCTTTAAAAAATGGTGCTGGCAAAACTGGATATCTATTTGTAGAAAAATGAAACTGGATCCATATCTCTCGCCATATAGAAAAACTAACTAAAGACAGCTAAAAGATCTAAATTTAAAATCTAAAAATGTAACAATCATTTAAAAAATAAACAAATGGGGGCAAACTTGTTGTTGTTGTTAGGTGCCGTTGAGTCGTTTCTGACTCACAGGGACCCAATGCACAGCAGAGCAAAACACTGCCCCATTCCACACCAGCTCCACGATCTCTGCTATACTTGAGTCCACCATGTCAATCCATCTCGTTGAAGGCCTCCCCCTCTTTGGTCGACCCCCCACCCTACCAAGCATGACATCCCTCTCCAGGGAATGGTCCCTTCTGACAACATGACCAAAATAGTTGAGACGAAGTCTGGCCATTCTCGCTTCCAAGGAGCATTTCGGCTGCACTTCCTCCAGGACAGATCTGTTAGTTCTTTTAGTAGTCCATGGTACTTTCAGCATTGTTCACCAGCACCACAACTCAAAAGCATCAACTCTTCTTCGGTCTTCCTTATTCATTGTCCAGCTTTCATATGCATACAAGGAGATTGGAAATATCATGGCTTGTGTCAGGCGCACCTTAGTCCCCAAGGAGACACCCTTGCTCCTCAGCACTTGAAAGAGTTCCTTCACAGTTGACTTTCCCAATGCTACACGTCATC
>NW_006921640.1:13674899-13693113 GCF_000298275.1 Orycteropus afer afer | reverse complement strand
CTCCTGCTCCTGGCCCACTGGAGCTAAAGGCATCTCTTCCTCAGACAGCTGCTGGCTGCTGAGGCTGAGAAGCCCAAAGTTTGACAAGTAAAAAGGCACAGTCCCGATATTACCAAACCATATGGCAGGCCATTAACTTAAGTCCAATGTAAGTACCAAAGTCAGCAAAGCATGGCAGGCAGCTTAACAAGGATGTGGCTATATGCAGGGCCCAAGAGTGCCATAGGCTAGCGACCATCCCCAAAGCTTCTCCTTATATACAGGAAGCAGACCATATCCCAAAGGCAGCTACTCAGCTGCTTGTGGTAGATCTCACCATGGAGTTGATTGCCAGTCTCATCATGGGGGAATAACTACCACCAGCTGCCCAGCCAAGTTAACAGATAAATATAACTACCACAACTGATAACCAGAAAGTTTGCAATTCAAACCCACTAGCTGTTCCACAGAAGGAAGATGGGGCCTACTACATCCGTAAAGATTTACCACCTTGGAAACCCAGTGGGGGTTGCTGTGAGTCAGAACTGACTAGATGGTAGTGAGTTTTTTTTTTTTTTTTTGGTAACTACATATGTATATTTTATTTTCAACTTAAAATTTTAAAATCTTTAGTATTTTTGATTAAAGAAAAATTATACAGTCCCACTTCATTATTGTAGAGAAATTAATTTCATACTTAATAAAATAAGAGTATGCCTATATTAAATAATAATCTTTTTTTTCACATTCAATTATATGAGAGTTCTTGTGTTTATTAACAGCTTCTTCTGAAATAATTTAACTTTCCTGAAATGGTTGAAAGTTTGCACCAGAAACCCATTAAGATAAGGTCACTAATAAGATATATTTTCTTGGGAATGGAAAAGTTTATAATTCTACTTTTAATTGTTCATTTATATCAAATCCTGCAGCTAAAAATTAAATCATTCCCATGGGTAAAATATCTGAGAAATAATATTTCAACCTTCCTCTATTCAAAGGATGTGCCAAATTTTCCACAGTTTTATTTTTTTTTATTAACTATCCAAAGTCTGTAAGAATCTCTGGTGGTGTAGTGGTTAAAGCATTTGGCAGCTAACCAAAAGGTCCATGGTTCAAACCCACCAGCTGCTCCATAAAGATTTATAGTGCTGGAAATCCTAGGAGGTTCTCTATGAGTCAGAATTAACTCAATGGCAGTGGGTACGGTTTTTAGATATACAAAGTCTTTAACACATGATTTGCACCCCTCTGTTTAGAAAGTATTTTTAGTGTTAATCACAGGCCATACTCATACATATTAAATGATTAAAGATATTTTAAAAAATACAAAATAATTGTATCATCAGTTTCCACAGTGCTATCAGAGTGCTTTACTGCATTAGAGAAACTGGAGTTCTTTTTGCTTTCTTGTTCTGAATCTTCTGTTCAGCGAGGTTGTAGATTGTTTAAATTCTCCTCTGTGCACTGCAAAGATAAATGACCCAGCAGTATGTGTAGTGCAGGAGGCAATCAGTGTGAGAAGGATGCTGCAATGCAGGCTTGGGAAGTTTCAGGAGAGCTCTAGTGCTTTCTTTAAACCTCCTCCAACAAATCTAAAAATTGAAGGTACTCTTTTAATGCTGTATCTTTAAATACAAAAATTATATAAATCTTCCTTATAAAATGTGTTAAGATGTATGATGAGTTTCATGACAATAAAACAGTTTGACTCTGAGAGTTGTAGGTCCCAAATCTTCTTCTACCATCTAATATGATCTTGAAGAAAGTCATTTGACCTTCAACTGTCTCATTTTCACCACCAACAAAATAAGCATAATAACACCTGCTTTGGCTACCTCACAAGGCTATGGAGAGACTCAAATGATTGGAAATATAATTCAAGAAGTGTAAGAGAACAGTGCAAATACAAGGTAATGTGATTTTAAAACTTCAAAGGTCATTTATTTATAGACCAGTTTTTTTTTTTTTTTTTCCCCTGTATTTGGTAAAAGAATGTGCTTTCTTTCTTTTTTTTTTTTTTTAAAAAAGCATGATCTGACGCATTACATCCCCTAAGGAATATAGAATAACATTTTTATCTTGTGAGTATACAGCTTTTATTTTTTGACTCTCAGACCCAGCTGAGTCAAACAGACTTTTTCAATTCTATGATAAACTTCAAAGTAGAAGTTAAGTCTTTGCTACGGTTTTTACCTATATGGCAATATACTTGGTGGATGACTCCTCCCCATCTATATAGCCATCTGTCTCCAGATCTTGTTTCTTTTTGGTACCATGATATTGACAGTTTTATACTGAGTCCTTACTCAGCATTTCCTCCTCTGTCTGCATCCCCCAAAGTTACAGATCTTGGGAGCAGAGAATATAATTTATTCATCCTTCTATGCCTCTCAGCTTTGTAATTTAGAGTTTTATTAATTACAGATAGAAGTGAGGGTTTGCTAAATAAGTAATTCCTGTTTCTATGCCTGAAGCTGTATTGATGGAATCTTAGGGTGGTACAAATGGTTAACATGTTCAGCTGCTTCTGACTTTTCTCAGTGTCACCTCAGGAAAAAGGCCTGGCCATCTACTCCAAAAAAAGAAAAAAAAAAAAAAAATTGTCATTGAAATCCCTATGGAGCATTGTTTTACTGTGCCACACATGAGGTTGTCATGAGTCAGAATCAACTTTATGGAAAAAAAATCTATATTGATAACAAGAATTTATAGAGCATTTACTATGTATTTGGGCACTATGCTAACTGCTTTACTGTCTCAATCTCTAAACAAATCCCAGGAAGATGTTACCAGTGAAGCTTAAAATATAGTAAGCATTTAATAAAGGTAACTGTGATTGACACAGTGGTTTGTAACAGTGGGCTCAAACATAGCAACAATTGTGAGGATGGTGCAGGACCTTGTAGCATTTCATTCTGCTGTGCATGGGATCGCTATGGGTCAGAATTGACTTGACAGCACCTAACAACAACAGCAAATGTGATCGATAAAACGATCATTATTCTTAATTTTATAAGCCTTTGAAAAATGAGAAAATTTAGAGATGTGAATTTGGCCATAATCACATGGCTCGTAAATGGACAGCGAGGACTCAAACTCAACCTGTGTGATGTCTGACCTTGCACTTTACCATTTCACTATACTGTGCCTTCACAGAAGAGGCAGATATGGTCCCTGAAATGTTGCCCCAGGACAAAAATGTTATTGTGCTTATCATTCCATAATCACCTATCACTTTCCATGGTTTGACCAAAAACTTAAAGAGTCCTGGACATTTCACTTACTGAGTCTCTCCTTAATCAGATTCAATTTTGACTGCTGTCTTCTTGTTTGTTCTTCTCACATACTGAATTGCATAATAAATGCTTCAAGTCTGTCTGGTGGTACAGTATGTAAGGCATTTGACTGCTAACCAGAAGGCTGGTGGTTCAAACCCACCAGGCACTCTATGGAAGGAAGGCTGGTCAATCTACTTCTGTAAAGATTTACCACCTCAGAAAGCCGAAGGGGATCACTATGAGTCAGAATCGACTTCATGGCAGTGACTTTTTTTTTCCTGAATAGGTGCTTCAGAAGTTCTCCTGGAAAGCAGCATGCATGGATTTTTGTATAAGTAGTTCATGATTCTTTCCAATTTATGTGTTCTGATATTTGTTTGCATAGTTAAAGAGCATTTCAATCCTTTTGTTATTGTATTAAATATTACTACTTGATTTTATTCTTTATAAAAGTAATACATGTTAGTTACAGACAACTTCATAATACAAAGAATTAACAAGAAAAAGCAAAATTTATTCATAATCACACTATTCACTGCTGTCCACAGTTTGGTAGATTTCCCTTTCTATGTATGATATGTGTGTGTATGTGAATGTTGGGTACATCATGTACACAATAGTATTATACCACACAAACCACGCATATTAGGTGAATTTGTTTTTTAACTTAGTAACATATTTTGAATCTTTTTCCTTACATATTCTTTTACATTACTATTTAAGTAGTTGCATAATAATACTTTGCATGAACATGTAATCTTAACAGTCTCATATTATTAAACATTTACTTTATTTTCATGGAATGTCATCATAGATAAATACTTATCCACACCATTAATTATTTCCTAAAAATAATTTCTATATTTTGTCTTCACAAATTTAACAGTTTTATAAAGAAGGAAAAGACTACATAGTTGTTTTAATCTGTATGCAAGTGGGTACACAAAGGATTTATAGCTAATGCATGAAATGGCTTGGATTCTAAGCTCCAATCTGTTTGATTCAAAAGACCCTGCACTTTCCACTATATTGTGAGATCCCTGGGTGTTGCAAGTAGTTTGCACTTGACTACTGACTGCAAGGTTGGCGGTTTAAGCCTTTAAGCCTACCCAGTGGCATCATGAAAGAAAGGCCTGGCAATATGTTTTGTAAAGACTACAGTGAAGAAAACTCTATGGAGCAATTCTTCCCTGTAACACATGGGATCACCATAAATAGTAATGGGCTGGAGGGCAATGGATTTGGTGTTTGTGTGTGTCTATCCTCTTAACTTTGCAGACTAGTCAAAAAACTATGTTGTTGTTGTTGTTATGTGCCGTCAAAAAACTACATACAATCTATATACTCAAAATAGACATGAACATTTTTTAAAAAGAAAAATAGAAGTGATTACCCCAGGGAAATTGTATCATTTTGATGCTGTGGTCATATTTTGGGATCATTCTTGCATTTAAATTTTTAATTTGCAAAATGCTAGAGGGAGCTTGACACATAGTCTCTAAGTTCCAGATGTCTAACCATGAAGTATATTGGCCTTTCTAATGGGCTTGGCAATTTTAAGGGGAAGAAAAGTGCATCTATCGATTTGGCTCAGCTGTCTCGATTTGGGAGCTGTCCCAGTAATCTCATTACTAGGATATGTATGCTTTTATTCCCTTAGCCTCAGAATTAAGTCTATATATAGAGCCAGCAGCTGCATTCTCAGCAAGACCTCAAGGTATCAAATGCACGCAGGAGCTTGCAACTACCCATTTTCATTAACACAAGGAACTGATGACAAATATCTTTTTCTTCACCTGCCTTTTATTTCCAGCTCATAGATTTTTTGTTGTTGTTGCTTTATATATAGATCTTAGTCTAAACTAATATACAATTTTTATTGTTTCCAGATTCAGTGTTTATATTTTTAGCTTTTGGCAGAAATTTTAGTATATTCAAACAAGTCTTTCTTTTTATCTGACCCATGAAATCACCAGATTGGCCTTCAAATATTTCATAGATCTAATAATAATTTTTTAAAAAATTAATAAAGAATTATATTCTGTATTTTAATACCCTTTCCTTCACAAAAATTAATTTGAAAATAAGTATAAAAATGCATTGGTCACCAGAAAAACTTGTCTTCTCAATGCTATTCCTTTCCGTTTTTTCTCTTCTCTTTTCTGCAAGGAAGAATATGCTTCCAAGAATCTCCAATTCACTCTCACTTGCCAGATGCAATGAATAAATTTATAATGTGTTAAGCTTCAGGAAGAGCTGACTACAAATTTTGGCTTTCTGATCTGGGTTTAATTCCACCTAGACTCACTGTCCCATTATATCAGCTCTGTGTGTTGTGAAATGCTTTTATGACTAATCAAGGATCTACTGCTACAAAGATTTTAAGGGCTCTTAGGGAAAATCAAAACTTGTATTAATAAGAATTTGAGAAGTGCTAAAGAAATGCATTTTTCTGAACCCTCCTTTCTCTCCCTGACCTTTGAAAGGTCATGAGCTTTCAGAACAGAACGTTCCCCCCTGGCCAAATTCTATGACATGCAAATGAAATGTTGGGTTATAAAGTTACCTTCTTGAACAAGATTGGTTCTTCTTGCACTATTATATTGCTTTCCAGCATCCCAAGGAGAAACTGTTTTTAATTTATTTCCTTTGCTTGAGGCAAAATCAAGCACATTTAATTTAATCTGTCACTATTAAGAATTGGTTCTTTCTGTGTGTGACCTCCTGTCTGATTATGCGCTCTCGAGTCGATTCCTACTCATAGGAGCCCTCTAAAACCAAAATCAAACCCACTGTTGTCAAGTCAATTTTGACCCATAACAACCTTATAGGATAGAGTAGAATTGCTGAAGTGCCCTGTTAGGTTTCTTAGGCTATAATCTTTAGAGGGAAGTCCTGGTGGCACAGTGATTAAGCACTCGTTTGCTAACCTAAAGTTCGGTGTTGGTAGCCCTGATCTTTGGGTAGCAATGAATCAATCATTGTGCCACCAAGACTCTTCATTAACAATTAGGAAATTCTAAAGGAAAAAGAGAATGTAAAGATTATCTGATTCAACAGCTTCATTTTACAGAGAAACTATGTTAAAGTTATTGATTAAGTTGTTCCCCAAGACTAAGAAAACAAAGAAGTTAATGCATGCAACCAGATCAGTGCCTAAAGCATTTGACAGCTACCCAGAAGGTTAACAGTTCAAACCTACTAGGCACTGCACAGAAGGAAGACCGGGCAATCTACTTTTGTAAAGATTTATTGCCTCAGAAACCCAATGGGGGTTGCTATGAGTGGGAATCGACTGGATGGCAGCGGGTTTTTTTTTTTTTTTTTTTTTTTTGGTTTGGGGTTAAAGTACAGGTCTCTCAGTTAACTTTTATTATAACACATATAGGAGCTCTGGTAGTGTAGTGCCTGAGACATTTGACTGCTATGCAGAAGGCTGATGGTTCAAACCCACCAGCCACTCCTCAGAAAGAAGGTTGGGCAGTCTACTTCCATAGTGATACCACCTCGGTTACCCAAGGAAGGGTCACTATGAGTTGGGTCCGACTCCATGGCACATAACAACAACAACATAACACATATAAATTTGATCTTTTTTAAATGCTAAGTAGAAAATTAATTTGCCTATTAAAGTTATCTTGGTGTCTTAACATTATTTTTAATGTGTTTAGGTGAAAATTTATACAATAAATCAGTGTGGTTAAGGCATCAGGCTGGTAACCAAAAGGTCAATAGTTCAAAACCACCAGCCTCTCTGTGGGAGAAAGATGAGACAGCCTGGTTCTATAAAGATTTACAGGCTTGGACACCCTATAGGTATTGGTATGAGTTGGAATCAACCTGATTTATGGCAGTAGGTTTAACAATGTTACACATATTTTTCTATGACATTGGTTACTATTTTTACATTTTGTCAGAATTCACATTATTTCCATTGTTTGTTCTGTTTCCACTCATCTAGCTTCTCTTCCCCTTCTTGCCTTCTCCCCTTTGCTTTTGGGTAAATGTTGACCATTTGGTCTCATATAGTTCATTGTTTAAGGGAGCACATTGCTCACAGATGGACTGTTTTCTTTATAAGCCAATCTGTTATTTGGGTAAAAGAGTTTCAATTCCATGTTCAAAGGTTATCTTAGGGTGATAGTCTCAGGAGTTCTAGTGTCTATCAATCCAGTAGGTCTGGCCTTTATTAGGAATTTGAGTTTTGTTCTCCAGTTTTTTTCCATTCTATTTGGAATTTTCTATTGTGTCCCTGGTCAGAAGTCTTGGTTGTGGTAGCTCGGTATCATCTAGTTCTTCTGGTCCAGGTTAGAAGAGGCTGTGGTTCATGTAAGCTATTAGGCCTATTGATTAATTTTTCTTTGAGCTTCCATTCCTTTGAATTCCCTCATTCTCTTTTGTTTCATACAAATATCGATCAATAGTTATATTTTAGATGGCTGCGCACAAACTTTTAATAATTCAGACAATGTTCACTAAACTAGGGTGTAGAACATTATCTTTGTGAACTATATTAAAGTTATTGACTAAGTTGTCCCCCAAGACTATGGTGCTAAGTCTTTTAACCCTATAAACCAATCACAAAGTTATTTAGATATGTCTAGTAAGCCTCTAGGAGCTCTGGTAGCATAGTGCCTAAGGACTTGACTGCTCACCAGAAGGCTGGCGGTTCAAACCCACCAGCCACTCCTCGGAAGGAAGGTTGGGCAATCCTACTTCTGTAGTGATACTGCCTCGGAAACCCAAGGAGGGGTCGCTATGAGTCGGGACCGACTTGACGGCAAAACAACAACAACAACAACAGTAAGCCTCTGTAAGGAGCTCTGGTGGTGTACTGGTGAAGGCACTGTGATTAAGGCATCAGGCCGCTAACCAAAAGGTCAGTGGTTTAAACCCATCAGCCACTCTGCAGGACAAAGATGAGACAGTCTGCTTCCGTAAAGATTTACAGCCTTGGAAACCCAATGGAAGTTGCTATGAGTTGGAATTGACTCTATGGCAGTGAGTTTGGTTTTTGGTTTTGAGGAAGCCTCTGTTAACTGTGCTCCCATGTGGTTTGTTATATATATGGATATAAACGCAACACATACAAATGTGTATGTACATATACCTACGTAAACACTTAAAAAAAGATTGAGCAGAGCACAATTTGTAGCCCAAAGAAGTTAAGATTGCTTATTTGAAAATATCTTACTAACTGATTGTTCTGGTTACCTAGTGCCGCTCTGACAAGAAAAATACCACAAATGGGATGGCCTTAACAAACCAGTTTGGAGGCTGTAAGTCCAAGTTCAAAGTGCCAGGCTCTAGGGGCTGGGTGAAAGCCCCTCAACCTTGGAGTCCAGCTCTGTCTCCTGCTTCTGGCCCGCAGCAGTTAGAGGCGTTTCTTCACTCAGCTGCTGGCTGCCAAGGCTCAGAAGCCCAAGGTTGACAAATAAAAAGACACAGTCCCGATGTTACCAAACCACATGGCAGGCCGTTAATTTAAGTCTATTGTAAGTCCCAAGTTTGGCAGAGCATGGCAGGCTACTGATCAATGACACCACTACATGCAGGGTCCAAGCATCCCATAAGCTACAGACCATTCCTCAAGCCTTGTGCTTAAATACAGGAAACAGACCACATTCCTTAAGGCAGCTACTCAGCTGCTCACAGTAGATTCCACCATGGAGTTGATTACCAGTCTCATCATGAGGAATGTTGCCCAGCCACTCAAGCAGGCCCAGCCAAGTTGACACACAAACTGAACTACCACACTGATGTATCAAAACAAACCTAAAACTGGGTAGCTATTAAACCAATAAGAATGAAACTAATCAGAGAATGCCTGGCTAATGAAATAAATTATTACATAAAATGATTCAAAATTATTTCAAATAATAGACCATAATGGATTTGTGTATGAAGTAAATGATGAAAATAATGAATAGTTTATTAAGATACCTATAAAGAAATCACACACAAAAAAAAGAGAGTTTAAGGGGATTTTCCTAGAGTGATGATAATTTTGAATAAAAGCATCTAAGCCATTTTTTTAATTAAAATACGTGGAAATGACTGGAGAAACATAAAATTGGGGGAAATATGTATCAGCACTGGAACCTAGAAAATAATGTTATCCACATACCATAAAATATGAAGATATTCTGATAAATATAGTACAGATATACTGAGGAGAAACACTAAGCACCAACACACAACCAGTTTCTTAAGGAAAGCAATACAATGTTGAAGATACTAAAAAACAAAAGATATACTAACAGAACCTTGCTAACAAACCCCATTTTTCAAGAACAAAGGCAAAATGTTGATGTAAAGCAAAGCATTCTGAACTAACTGCTAGGACACCTTGGGGCAAGGTTGGCTGCAGCAAACAGAAAAACTATGAAAATCAAGCTTCTTTCTTAGCTTGCTTACTTCTTTTCTATGTGAACGCAGATTAGTTAATTACCCTTTCTGTGCCTTCATTTCCTCAAATGTAAAATAGTGATAATCATGGTACTGGTGGAATGGAGGAGATGACACAATACATGTAGTGCTCAAGTTACCAATGTCCGACTTACTTACAACTTATAGTTATGGACCAACCCCCTAAAGTCTATTGTATGAAAAAACTCAAGGTACATACAATGGTTTATAATAGAAAGTGGATTCTACTTTGAAAAATGCATCAAAATATTAATATTACTGTTGTATTATTATGTTAAAGATGTTTTATTGTATCTGAAAGTGTTTCTTTAATATTTTTCATGCATAGAAAGGTACATTATATACTATATACTAAGAGAAATATTTGACTAACATTTGATCTGAACTGTCCCTAACCATTCCTACTTACTTACAAATTTGACTTAAGATAGATTTAGGAATGGGGCTCTTCCATAATCTAGGATTGCCTGTACATGCAAAGCTTAAATCATGGTGACTAGCTCAACTTGTGGTAGCTAGAGTCCCTGTGCAGTCCAAACAGGTGATGTGTTCAGCTGCTAACCAAAAGTCCACCCTGAGGTACCTCACAAGACATGGCAATATACTTCTGAAAATATCAGCTATTGAAAACCCTAAGGAGAACAGTTCTATTCTGACACATACAGGGTTTCCATGAGTTAGAGTTGACTTGAGAACAACTAGTCAATGCAGTAGCCACTATTACAATTGTCATTATCATCCTTAACACTGCTATGGACAAAATTGTTTCCCAAAAAAATATATTTTGAAGTCCTAACCCCTGTACCTGTGAATATGACCCTGTTTAGAGATAGTTTTATTTTGTTATGCTAAAAGAAGTATCAGAATAAGGAGGGTCCTAAACCTCATTCCTTCTGAGTGCTGTCTTACAAAAAGGGCAGAATAGACACAATGCCACACATGTAGGGAATGATAGACACCATATGAAGTTCTCTCTAGAAGTCAAGGAAGACAAAGGAACTCCTGGGGCTATCAACAAGGAGGGATCCTCCCTAGGGCCAATGCCCTGATTTAGACTTCCAACCTCCAAAACCATGAAATTCCTGTTCTTCAAAGCCACCCATTTGTAATATTTGTGTTACAGCAGCACTAGATAACCTTCATCATCATGATCTTCTCCATCACCTAAGAGGCAAGGACATTCCCTTACCCTTCAACAGTAGTATAAGGAAAGAAACTGGACACACTTTTCTGTGTGAAGACAAGACAGACAGAAAGTCAACTCCAGCAAACTTGTTCCAGGTGGTAGTTGTATGCAACAGCCCATTGCTGTCTGATTCTGGCAACCCCACGTGTGGCAGAATAGAGATGATTCCATAGCACTTTCAATGGTATATTTTTAAGAAGTAGATCACCGTGTCTTTCCTCTGAGAAACCTCTGGGTACACTCAAATCTTCAAACTTTTGCATAGCAGTTGAGCACATTAATCATTGTGTGCACCACTCAAGATCTCCTTATTCAACAAAGCAGTACTGAAACTAAGTTACTCATGCTAGAACACCTCAGCTATCTCACTGCTTTTCTTAAAATGACAGGATCAATGAACTGATGATATAAAACATATACAAACCAAAAAACAAACCCACTGCCATTGAGTCCATTCTGACTCATAACAACCCCTATTAAGTTTCCAAGGCAGTAAATCTTTACAGAAGTAGATCACCCCATTTCCTTCCATGGAGAAGAATATACATATAAATATATATAAAGCAGCTCTTTAATGTAAGAGCTGGGAAAGGATTTCCAAAGCACGCAAGTAAGGAGTCTATTTTATATCAGACTAGAATCTACCTCATCCTAGCTGGTGATCAAATAACAACAACAGACAAACAAACAAAGCAGTATAGGCCTTATGGTAGGAAAAATAATGTGTCACCAGAAATGTCCGTATGGTTATACCCAGCATCTGTGAATATGTTATCTTACATTAAAAATACGAAACTCATTATTGTGGAGTCTATTCTGACTCATAGTGACCTTATAGGACAGAGTAGAACTGCCCCATTGGGTTCCAGGCTGAAATATTTATGGAAGTAGACTGCCACATCTTTCTCCCATGGAGTGCCTGGTAAGTTCAAACTTCAGACCTTTCGGTTAACAGCTGAGTGTCTAACCACTATGCAATCAAGGCTCCTTTGGTACCTTACATGGTAAAGAGGAATTTGAAAATGTGATTAAGTGAAGAATATTGAGATGGAGATATTATGCTGGATTATTTGGGTGGACCCAATATACAGGTAGTCTCCAATTTATGAAATACGTGAGTTATGAAGAACCACAATTATGACTATCTTTTTGTTTTGTTTTTACATTTTATCATTAATGATAATACTATATAACATGTTGCAGCATGTAATTTGCTGATGTAACCATTCTCAGATGTTCACTTATAGATTATCAAAGATCTGATTTATAAAGATACCGATAAAAAAAAGACAATAATAATTAAACTAAAAAAAAGAGGGGGTATTCCACGTATATCAGAATAGACTTAATTGTAATTATAAATTGAGACTACTTGTAATTATAAGAGGTCCTTACAAAATGTAGGCAAGAAAATCAGAGTTAATAATAGGAGATCAGATAACAAAAGTAAGAGTTGGAATAAGGTGAGGAAGTGGTCACAAGCCAAGGAATGCAGAAGTTGAAAACAGTCGAGGAAACAGATTTTCTTTTCAGAGTTTTCCAAAAGGAAACAGCCTATCATTCCCTTGACTTTAGCTCAGGGAGACAGATTTTGGTCTTCTGATTTACTACCTGTAAGATAATAAATCCGTGTTGTTTTAAGCAACTAAGTTTGTAGTAATTTGTTATAGCAGCAACAGGAAATTGACTCCTCAGAAATATTTTTTCCTAAAGAAGTATAAGAACCAAATATAACATATAATTTTTTATTGGAATTAGTCCAAAAAATACAACTACAGAAATTATTTGTGGGACAATTGAAGAACTTTGAATATTGACCAAGAATGAGATGATGTAATTATAACTGATTTTAAGGGAGATAGTTGTATCATAGTAATGTACATGAAAGTTCTTATTTTCTAGCAAGAATGCAGGCACTTTAGATTGACACTTAAAGTTTGCACTTCTTTAAAACAATTCAGCATGTGAACACACATGCATACACAACTCTGAAAACAAATACGGAAAAATGCTAACATAGTTGTTTCTAAGAAGTGAGTTATGTATGTTTAATGTACTATTCTTCAACTGCCCTATATAGAAAATTTTTGTGATAAAAAGTAAAAAACAAACAAAAATTCATAAAATAATAAAACACTTATTAAAATAAAATTTTCCTGAGGATAATATAAAAAAAGACTGTTTTCACAAAGCTAAAATATTTATTTTCTGTTAGAAAAATTAATGCAAGAGGTTTTATCTTTTTAAAAGATACAATATTTAGCTTTTGGTATTCCTAAGTAATCTAATAATTATTCAAACAAAATAAAATATTACCATGAAAGGAAAAACATCAGGATGATATTGTAATTCACGTCCACAACATTACATATCAGAAAGTAATGAAGAAAAGTTGGCCAAAGACACTTAAACTGTCATTCACATATTTAAACAACAAAAAGATGACCATAAGCACAAGAAAAATATATCCATTCATTTAAATATCTTTTACAAAATATTGTAGTATGTACTACTCAACTTAAGTTTGGACGAAATCAAAAAAGGCAAAAATAGGAAATCATATTATATGAAAGATCAATAAGCACAGAAACCATCATACAATCAAGACAACATAATAGTTGTAAATATAGTTACAAATTAGAATTAAATGATATAAATTATTCACAGAACAGAAGGTAAAAATACTCTCATAATAGTTAACTTGGAGAAATTGGTTTTGAATTTGCCTTCACACAATAAACAATTATAAAATCTGGATAAAATATATAAAACAACTATTCACAGGTAAAGAAAGAAAAAATCAGTGCAGCAATACAATCCTGAAAAGCAGGAAAGCAACTGAGGTGAGTCCCGCCATTGCTCTGGTTTTGTCTATGAGTTCATTTTCCAAATCATTGCAAAGTGAATAGAGCTCAAGATGACCATGGCAGTATTGCTGAGCAGACAAAACAAAATTTCAAGTTCAGGACAGACAAAGATGCTGAAATTTTGGCAAAAAGCCCAGGCATCAGAGAAGAGAGAGTGACAGGAAAGGAACACAAGCACTGTGTTTAAAATTTCACCAAGGTCCTTGGCTGACTTCTAAGCATGAATAAGACTTTAGAGGGTCTGAAAGAAGGCTATGCAGCTCTGGGAGTGTGGAGAGCTGAGTGGAGATCTCAGAGGCCACACAAATCTTAGAAAACATTTGGAATTCATGTCCAGTTTGAGTAGAGACTGTAATAAACATGCCAGGCATTTAGTTGAGACTACAAGAAAGGAATCTTAAAAATAAGGGATATAATCAAGTGAAAAATTGAAAAAACAGAAGAAAAATGAACAAAATGGACACAGAATTTCAAAATATAAATAGAACATATAAAATGGACCTTCCATAACTGAAAAATACAATATCTGAAATTAACTCATTGGATGGGTTTACAATAGACTATAGACACTACAGAGGGAGCTCTGATGGTGTAGTGCCTAAGGCATTTGACTGCTAACCAGAAGGCTGGTGGTTCAAATCCACCAGCCACTTCTCAGAAGGAAGACTGGGCAATCTACTTCCATAGTGATACTGCCTCGGAAACCCAAGGAGGGTTCGCTATGAGTTGGATCCAACTTGACAGCAGTGGGTAACACTACATAAAACAAAATTAGTGAATTCAAACAGATGAATAGAAAGCATCCACATTGAAGCACAAAGAAAAATAAAAATGAAGAAGGAAACAAAGAGGGAGAGTTCACAAAATAAGACATCATATTATACAAAATATGTGCAACAAGCAAAGAATCCATTCATAGAATCAAGACAAAATAATAGTTGAATTTATTGACACAAATTGTAATAAAATGATAAAATGATGAGAGATAAAAGGATAAAATATGGAAAGGGGAGGAGAAGAGAAGAAAATTTAAGAAACTTTTAGGAATTGCTCAAAAGTATAATTGTAGTTCTACAAAGAAGGGAGACAATAAGATAGATTCAATATTTTTTTTTAAGTCTGAGAATGTTCCAAATCTGATGAAATTAACCTAAAAATTCAAGAAACTTAGAAAATCCTAATAGAGTAAATATGAAGAAAATGACATCTAACATCACATGGAAAACTTACTGAAAATCAAATGCAGCCACTGCTCACTTATCAGTTAGGTTCCAAAAACCTGTTCATAATGTGAAAACCAGAGTTATGTGAAAATGGAGGTTAACAACATCAGATCACAAAACGAGGATGACTACATTGTAACTATACTGTTTTGGCCTTCTAGTGTCACTCTAACAGAAAATACCACAAATGGCATGGCTTGAACAAACAAGGATTTATTCTTTTACAGTTTAGGAGGCTAGAAGTACGTGTTAGGCTGGGTTCTTTAGAGAAGCAAAACCAGTAAAGCTTATATATACATATAGAAAAAGAGAATTTATCTTAGGAAAATGGCTCACACACGTATAGAAGCTGGCAAGTTCCAAGTTCTTGGATCAAATATCAAGCTGGAGGCTTTTCCTGACTCACACAGCCACAGGGGCTGACGAGCTCAAGGCTGGCAGGCAGTATACCAGCTATTGACTCCAACGAATGGTGGATCCAAGATCACCAAGCTGAATGATGGATTGTTCACTCATGGATAGTTGTAGGCAGCACAACAGGATCCTGATCCACAGAAGAGTGTCTCATTTTCCATAAATACATTTCCATAAATATATTGGAAACAGGGCACACCCCTAGGGAAACTCCCTTTCAATGGATTGGCTGCTCAAAACATATACATTCCATCCCATCATGGAAATAACCCACATCACAACTGCATAAACCACACAGAATTGTGGTCCAGTCAAGTTGACACACAACTCCAACAATCACAAAATCCAAGTTCAAAGTGCCAAGCTCTAGGGACTGGGTGAAAGCCCCTCAACCTTGGGCTTCAGCTCTTCCTCTTGCTCTGGCCCACTAAACCTAGAAGGTTTTCTTAACTCAAGCAGCTGCTGACTGCTAAGGCTGGCAAACCCAAGGTCAAAAAGTAAAAAGGTACAGTCTCAAGATTATCAAACAACACTGCAGGCCACTAGTTCAAGTCCAGAAAAAGTCCCAAGAATGCCAAGGCATGCCAGGTTGTTGAATGAAAACTTGGCTACATGCAGGGTCCAAAAGTGCCCAAAAGCTTCACAGACCTTCCTTAATGTTTCTCCTTATGTACTGGAAGCAGATCCCATCCCCAAGGCAGTACCTCAGCTGCTCCAGCAGATTTCACCATGGAGTTGATCACCAGTCTCATCGTGGGGAACGACTATATCCAACTGCCAAGCCACTCAAAACCAAGCCCAGGCACGTTGACACACAATTTAACTACTACAACTACCAATTTACAGCACTACATAACTGCCAAACCACTGAGAATCACAGCTAAGTTAACACATAACCTTAATCATTACAGCCAGCATTACTCTCACCTCATACCTCAGAATGTGTTATTACCAAATGTATGCCGATAATGTGCAAAATAGCCACATAGTAGACTTTTTACTATTGTCGTAAATGCAAAATATCAGATAAGTAGTTGATAAATAAAAAGTAGGTGTAAAATGATAAATTCTTAATAACAGCAGAAAAAAAAATAACACATTGTCTTCAAAGGAACAATGATTAAAAAAAAAAAAACTTGAGCTAAAAAACATAACATTTTATACCTTCCCTATCAGCAACTCTTAAAAAATAATGAATAAATACAAATAAGTGGTATTGGTTGGTGAAAAAAGTAAAAGGGCACTAATTCTTGCATTGTATTCAATGGAGAGTCAATAAATACTATTTATTCTTGATATCTATAATTATAAAATATGAAGCATAATATTTTTATAATAATTGCATAAAAATGCATCTTTATAGCTGCAAACCTATGAAAAAGTAAAGATAAAGGAAATGAGACTTACATATACCATTATAATATTTCTTAGAGATAACTCATATTAACATTTTGGTGTTAAATTTTATTAGTTTAATCATCTTTTTTTGTGTGTGTAACAAGTTAACAATTTTGAAATATGCCTCATACTTAATGTTATAGCATAGTTTAGTTGAAGGGAGATTTTTTTTTTCTTGATGTTATGTAAAATAATGAAGTATACATCCACTCCTCACTTACCTCATTATCTGACATTTTGCATTTACAATATTAAAAAATGAATTATCCACCTATTCTGTGGATTAATGACGTATATCTGGCAGTAACGAACACTGAAGTCCCAGGTGACTGTAACGCTGGTTGTTAAGATTAAAGTTATGTATTAGCTTGGCTGGGCCTTGATTCTCAGTGGTTTTACAGTTATGTAATGACTGTGATCCTCCATTTTGTGATCTGATGTTGTCATCCTCCATTGTTGCATAACGAGTCTTTTGAACCTAACTATGTTCATAAGTGAGGAGTGGGTGTATAACTATCAAAAGCATCTTTGTTGGTGTTGCTGTTAGTTGCCGTTCAGTCAAATCCAAGTCATGGCAACCTTATGTTTAATAGAACAAAACATTGCTAAGATCTATGCCATCTACATGATCATTGCTATGTTTGAAGCTAATAGCTGTAGCTATTGGGTCAATTTGTATCATAGAGAGTTTTCCTCACTTTTGCTGAGCCCCTACTTTACTGAACATGATGTTTTTCTAACCATTGGTCTTTCTTAATGATGTGCCCAAAGTAAGCAAGCCAAAGTCTCACTATCCTTATTTCTAAGGAGCATTACTGTGTTTCCTCTATGACTGATTTGTTCATTCTTCTTGCAATATTATATATTGTATATAATATGTTATATTAAAAAAAAATTTCCAACACCACAGTTCAAATACATCAGTTCTTCTGTCTTCCTTTTTTATTATCCAGCTTTCGCATAAGAGATGATTGAAAAGACTTTGGCTTAGTCATCAATGACATCTTTGCTTTTCATACTTTAAAGAGGTCTCTATAGCAGATCTTCCCAATACAATATGCCATCTGGTGGTGTAGTGCCTAAGGCATTTGACTGCTAACCAGAAGGCTGGCAGTTTAAATCCACCAACCACTCTTCGGAAGAAAGGTTGGGCAATCTACTTCAGTAGTGATGTTGTTGTTGTTGTTGTTAAGTGCTGTTGAGTCATTTCCGACTCATAGCGACCCCATGCACAGCAGAACGAAACACTGCCCGATCCCACGCCAGCCCCACAATCCCTGTTATACTTGAGCCCATCATTGCAGCCACCGTGTCAATCCATCTTGTTGAAGGCCTCCCTCTCTTTGGTTGACCCTCCACTCTACCAAGCATGACATCCTTCTCCAGGGAATGGTCCCTTCTGACAACATGACCAAAATAGGTGAGACGAAGTCTGGC
>NW_006921640.1:13641816-13663809 GCF_000298275.1 Orycteropus afer afer | reverse complement strand
GTTGTAAGAAGGGACCATTCCCTGGAGAAGGATGTCATGCTTGGTAGGGTGGAGGGTCAATGAAAGAGGGGGAGGCCTTCAACGAGATAGATTGACACGGTGGCTGATATAATGGACTCAAGTATAGCAGAGATTGTGGGGCTGGCATGTGATTGGGCAGTGTTTCGTTCTGCTGTTCATGGGGTTGCTATGAGTTGGAAACAACTCGACAGCACTTAACAACAACAACAACATGCAGAAGGCTGGATTCAGTTCCCAACCAATGCACTTCACAAGCAGCCATGATGCATCTGTCAGTAGAAGCTTGTGTGTTGTTATGATGCTAGGCTGGGTTCAGCTGAGCAGACTAGGAAGAAAGGCCTGGCAATCTACTCAGCCAGTGAAAATCCTAGAGCACAAGGTCCAATCCATAAGCAATCATGGCACGGTGCAGGATCTCCAGTGAGTCAGAGACTGACTCTACAGCTGTTAATAACAACATTCTTGCCTCAACCAGAAAAGCACTGATTTATTTTTCAGCTTGCTTTTACCAATAAATGGAGTATACTGATTGTCTTTATTCCTGATCTCTCTCCATGTGCCTAATGGGTGAATTCTCTTTTCAGTTTAACAGCTGGTGAGCAGAATAGCAGTCTCAACTCTCATTGAATTTCCTTTTCTGAATCTTGCTTCTTGGCTCTCATTATCTTGAACTGGGTTGTATTATACATAACCAAAACAAAACTCATTACCATCGCATCAGTTTGGACTCACAGAGACCCTATTGTTGTTACGTGCTATTGAGTCAGACCCAACTCATAAAGATCCCTCCTTGGATTTCCAAGGCAGTATCACTACGGAAGTAGATTGCCCAACCTTCCTTCCGAGGAGTGGCTGCTGGGTTTGAACCACCAGTCTTCTGGCTAGCACTTGAGTGTCTTAGGCACTATGCTACCAGAGCTCCTCAGAGACCTGTAGGACAGAGTAAAACAGCTCTATAGGATTTCCAAGGCTGTAAATGTTTATGGAAGCAGATTGCCTAATCTTTCACCTGTGGATTGGCTAGTGGAACCAAATGACCGACCTTCTGGTTAGCAACCAAATACTAAACTACTGTACCACCAGAGCTCCTTGGTAGTTTACATATACAAAGCTAAATTACTAAATGTCTCCTTACTAGCATGCCTTAGTGATTTACTTGTGGGAACTTCTAGGATGATATCAGCTTCATTCTCTCCCTACATGCAAGTTGTTTTCTAGGTGCCCCAAATAAACATATTCATTTGAAAAAGGAGCAAAAATAACCTGGATGCTCAAAAAAGAAGTATTTATACCTCAGAGGAGCCATGTTCCGGCAGGAACAGACTTTGAGTATTTAAGAGTGTGTATGACAGAGGAAAGAACCTCTGGAGGCACACTGGTTAAAGCACTCCCACAAGCCACTCTGCAAGAGGAAGATGTGGCAGGCAGTCTGCCTCCAGAAAGATTACAGCCTTGGAAACTACTATGGAGCACTCCTACTCTGTTCTGTATGGTCACTGTGAGTCAGAATGGATAACAATGGGTCATGGTAGGGAGAAAGGAGGAGTACAAAGAGGGAGTGTTTTTCTAAATAGTTTTCATGCTCTTCATTTTGAATAAATATTTTCATTAACCTTTTCTATTTGCTGTCCGTTAATTCCTTACTGATTCTGATTGGTTACTTTTAAGCATTATGTTTATGATCTACTGAGGTTTCACACATTTCTGCCTTCATAGGTATTTTAGTGGGGAAATTGAGATTCACCAGAGGCTCATCACTAGATTCCATTTTAGATTGCAATTTTATATTGGAAGTCTCTGAATCGATCATTTTTAATCAGGGGCATGAGCTATGTGCCTTAGAACTGATGTAAAAAACAAAACCAGGTTCACTGCCATTGAGTGGATTCGGACTCATAGCAACCCCTGTTAGGTTTCCAAGGCAGTAAATCTTTACAGAAGTAGATTGTCCCATCTTCCTTCCACAGAGCAGCTAGTGGGTTTGAACTGGCAATCTTCTGGTTAACTGTGAAAGGCCTTCCGCATGTCACCAGAGCTCCTTAGAACAGATGAGAACTCATTAAATTACAATTTCCTTAAATATAATGTTTCAGTTTTACTCTGTGCCTCTCAGTGTATTATCACAGCCCATCAGTTTTACTAGAAGATAATTCCTGTTTTCAGAATTAAGACTGACATTGCTTCACTACAATTCTCTAATATGAGGTTTGCAAATTAATTGGCAACCTTTCCATAGTTCCCCCTTCATCCCAAGAGAGAATACCTTAAATTCGGCTTGATTAACTGCAAAAATAGAGTGTTTTTTTAAATTTTATTTTATTTTTAAATTTCTGATTTACTCAAAGGGCCTGGGAAGTACAGTGTACAGAAGTTTTATTGCTCTTGCCAGATAGAAATTCGAGGTAGAGTTCATTCTGAGGTGGTTTTCTTTTTTTCTTTTTCTGTTTCTTCTGAGGATTTTCCTTCATCCAATGTTTCCTTCTACCAATGTTGAATAGGCCTCATTTTAACTGGTGGATACACAGACTCATGTGTACATTGACTATTTTTAGTAACATCACACCAATTTAGTAAAAATGGGAACATTTTTCATATTGTCTGTATTAGAAAATTCTATCTGTTGACTCCCCTGGAAATACAAAATTGCTTAAATCTACTTCTCTTCTTTTACAAAAAGTGAGTGAATCATAAATTGTCTTTGGTACTGAATATGTTACTGGGGACCTGACGCTTTTCTGTTCTCATAGGTGCTAGAATACATAAAATTCCATTTTATAGGTAAGGGACTAGCTGTCAGTCATCTTTTCTCTTTGATTCACTAACTGAAGTTCCTCAAAATAGTTTGAAGATCTATCCAACTTATTTTAATAGATATTCAGTGGGGTATTGTAAGGAATATTGATCTGAAAGAAATATTGATCTGAAGAGGGAAAATGGAGATGAGAAGTAATAGAAGATTAAATGTTTATCCAATTATCCTTTCCTTAAAAAAAAAAAAAAAAAGTGTGTAGAGATACTTACTTGGACCCAGTATAATGAAAAATTAAATCAAACCCACTGCCATTGAGTGGATTCCAACTCATAATGAACCCCATTGGGTTTCCAAGGTGGTAAATTTTTAAGGAAGTAAATTACCTCACCTTCCTTCTGTGGAGTGACTGGTGGGTTTGAACCTCCAACCTCTGGTTATTAATTAATGCCTTAGGCAGTGTACCATCAGAGCTCCTTTGGACCCAATATATTATCAGTAAAACACACAAATACTTTTTGTAAGTGATATCAGTGAAATCATCACCAATGCAGTGAATTTCTATGAAGTGGAGGATCATTTCTGATATTGCTTTTCTTATGAGTGTTTATTGAGTATGCTACATGTGTTAGCAATATATGTGTGTATCCACATATATATTGTCTCATTTTGTCCTTACAATCACTCTGTAAGGTTTAAATTTGTACCATACCCATTTATAGGAAAAGAGATTGAGATTCAGAGCTCTAGAAACTTGCACAGTCATTCAGTTGTTAAAGACAGAGATAGAATACAGACAGAATACATTCTCCATAAATTTCCAATCAACTAAAAATAAATATTGAGGTTCTATGACCCATGCTACTCCTGATGATCCATGTCAGGGTCTAGTTGATCTCAGTTTCTCCACTTTTAAATATTTTTTTAATTTCAGGTTTTACTGTACAGTGATTTTCTACCTTGTATGAGACAGACTTACCAATTCTGCTTATGTTTTTTTTTGTGAATGTCTGTGTATGAGTGTGTGTGTTTCTGTCGTTAGATATTTTCATAGATTCATTTAAATGACTGCAGTTCAGGAGTCATGAATTTTGTGTGGTTTCTTTTCTCTAGTGACCCTTTTAAATTTTGCCAATGCTTTCTGAAAATATACAGATATATTCTCCAACTCATGTGAATAGGATTTTATAGACCTCTTTAACTTTGAAAAGAAAATTTCACAGCTGGTAGACTTACTTCCACAACTCGGAGGCCTTATACTCTTTGGTAGTTTCCTGTCTCTTGTTTATATATATATATATCCTGCTCCCTGATTAAGGTTTTGGCAGATCCATGATTCATCGTTATCTTTACGGGACTTTTCTTCAAGCAATATGTCTACTATATGTCAGCAACTAATGGAAGGACTGTTGTTATGTGCCGTTGAGTCAGACCCAACTCATAGTGACCCCTCCTTGAGTTTCCAAGGCAGTATCACTATGGAAGTAGATTGCCCCATCTTCCTTCCGAGGAGTGGCTGGTGGGTTTGAACCACCAGCCTTCTGTTTAGCAGTCAAGTGCCTTAGCCACTAGAGGTATATTAATAATCAAATATAAAAAAAAAGCTTCCTGCTTTTAAGAGCTTTACATTCTAGTGGGAGAGAGACATTAAAGCAATAACTCATAGAATTATATAGTCTAATAGAAAATAAGTTTTAAAAAGAAAAAAATAAGATAAAGCAAGGGGTACATGCATGGAATGAAATTTTGGTAGGGAAGTGAGGGACCCCAATAAAGTGATTTAAGTCATGACTTAGAAGAAGAGACAGATTTGAGATCTGAGTTAGAATTGAGTTGGGTGGATGCCCTGGGTGGCATGAAGTTTAAGTGCTGGACAATTAACAAAGGCTGGTGATTCAAATCCACTCAGAAGAACTGCAGATGAAAGGTCTGGCGATTTATTGCTGAAAGATCACAACCACTTAAAAATCCCATGGCGAGCACAGTTCTACTCTGAAACACTTGGGATAACCATGAGTTGGAATTGACTCAATTGCAACTGATTTGAGTTTTTTTGGTTTAGTTAGATTTCAGCATCTAGATGGCCAATAGCACCCAGAGTCAGTGGTTGAAAACTAGAAACAGTATGAAGTGTTTCAATGGGAATCAAACCCATAAGGTTGGCCTTACCAGTTCCCTGTGTGAACAGAGCTCATTTGCTAGTAATGCCTAGGGACAAGATCCATGGTAGCCTAATCAGTATCTTAAACTATATTACCTGTGATGTGAATAGGTCTAACAATCACATATCCAATTAAGCACTAAATTATATATTTAACTGTCGCTATGAGTCGGGGCCGACTCGACAGCACATAACAACAACAACAACATTTAACAATTGCCTGCTTGAGTTTCCCAGATGGTATTACTACAGAAGTAGATTGCCCAACCTTCCTTCCGAGAAGTGGCTGGTGGGTTTGAACCGCCAGACTTCTGGTTAGCAGAATTGCCTCATATGCATCTAGTTCTCCCCTGAGTGTTATAAATGAAAGTATAAAGGCTCTTATAAACCTGGGTGAGCATCTTTATTGGTGCAATTTATACACATTCATTCATTTCACATACTCTTCTGAATCCAGCTTGCATTTCTGAAAGTTCTCTGTCAGTGTACTGCTGCAACTGTTTTTTTAATTATCTTCAGTAAAATTTTACTTGCTTCTGATATTAATGATATTGTTCAAAGACTTCCACATTCTGTGGGATCACCGTTCTTTGGAATGGGGACAAATACGGATCTCTTCCAGACAGTTCTCCAGGTAGCTGTTTTCCAAATTTCTTGGCAAAGCGGAGTGAGTGTCAGCACTTCATCCATTTGTTGAAACATCTCAATGGGTATTATTCTGTCAGTTCCTGGAGTCTTGTTCTTCGTCAATTCCTTCAGTGCAGCTTCAACTTCTTCCTTCAATACCACTGGTTCTTGATCAGATGCCACCTCCTGAAATGGATGAACATGGACCATTTCTTTTTGCTACAGTGACTTTGTGTACTCCTTCCATCTTCTTTTGATGTTTCCTGCATCAGTCAATATATTACCCAAAGAATCTTTCAATATTGCAACTCGAGGCTTATTTTTTTTCTTCAGTTCTTTCAGCTTGAGAAATGCTGAGCATGTTCTTCCCTTTTGGTTTTCCAACTCCAGGTCTTTGCACATTTCATTATGGTAATTGACTTTGTCTTCTCGAGCTGCTCTTTGAAATCTTTTGTTCAGCTCTTTTATCTTACCATTTCTTCCATTTGTTTTAGCTACTCTCCATTCAAGGGCAAATTTCAGAGTCCTTTTGACATCCATTTTGGTCTTTGCTTCCTTTCTTGTCTTTTAATGACCTTTTGCTTTCTTCATGGATGATGCTATGGATGTCATCCCACAATTCTTCTGGTTTTTGGTCATTGATATTCAATGCATCATATCTATTCTTAGATGGTCTCTAAATTCAGGAGGGATATATTCAAGATCATATTTTGGATCATGTGAACTTGTTTTAATTGTCTTCAGCTTCAACTTGAACTTGCATATGAGCAATTGATGGTCTGTTCCACAATCAGTTCCTGAAAGTGCCATGGACTGCTAAAAGGACTAACAAATCTGTCCTGGAAGAAGTGCAGCTGGAGTGCTCCTTGGAACCAAGAATGGCCAGACTTCATCTCAACTACTTCAGTCTTGTCTTGTTGTAAGAAGGGACCATTCCCTGAAGAAGAATATTATGCTTGGTAAAGTGGAGGGTCAACGAAAAAGGGAAAGACCCTCAACAAGATGGATTGACACAGTGGCTGCAACAATGGGCTCAGGTATAGCTAGGATTGTGGGGCTGGCACAGGACCAGGCAGTGTTTCTTTCTACTGTACATAGGATTGCTATGAGTTGGAGGTGACTTGATGGTACCTAAAAGCAACAACATACACATTATCATATTTAATCATTACTGTTACTCTCAGAGGTTGGTATTATTTCCTTTTACTGAAGAGAATACTTCTTTAAGTTTAGGTAACAAGAGAGTAGTCAAACTGAAATTCATACACAGTTTCTAGCTTACTCCAGAGCTTATGCTCTTAAATGCCACGCTTTATGTAATACAGGTTATTGCATCAGACATGAAAGAAATTTGAGAATTAATCTAGTTTACACTGCAACTCAAAACTAACTCACTGTTGCTGAGTTGAATCTGACTTATATTGACCACTCCTTTGGTTTCTCAGGCTGTATCACTACGGAAGTACATTGTCCAACCCTCCTTTGGAGGAGTGGCCAGTGGGTTTGAACTGCCAGCCTTCTGGTTAGCAGTCAAATGCCTTAGGTACTATGCTACCAGAACTCCTAGTCTACACTGAAGACAAGTTATTTTTGAATGACTTAAAGGTAGAGTTTCACTAGAAATGACATATACTCATGCCTAGTCTAGCAGTCTTTCTATGACATCATGCAAAGTTTATCTATTGCTAAAATATGAAACTCCAGAAATAATAAACAACCTGTTTCATGTCCGTTATACCATGGCTTGAATGATTCTATTCTTTTGGTAAATCCTATAATCTTCCTTAAATGAAATATTATCTCCTTTGGAAATCCATCCTTGATATCTCCAGATGTTATTGTTCCCTCCATCATTGACTGTTGCCTTATCATGTTACATTTTCTGTAATTTTATATTGCTTTATAATTTATAGAACACGGGCATTTTCCTCCTTTAAGCCTGGGCTTCTTGAAGGCAGTCATCATGGCATTCATCTCAATATTCTGAGTATCTAAAACTAAGTGCATAGGAAGCAATGATATTTCTGGAATTGGATTTTTGAATTGTTATTTTCCTGAAAAAAACTATGATTAATTAATACAGCCTTCTCAGTTTTATAATAGAAGCAAATAAACTTTAGAGAAATAATTTTGTTCATTATTTTCTTATTTAAATATTTATTAAGTAGATAACTTCCCAAGTATAATTGAGCCATAAAACCTAACTATGAAGTTGTTCTCACTGAAATTCCATTTTATCTTTAAATTAATTTTTGTAGGAACTGCCAGTATTCTAAATCTTTTAGGATGAGACACTCTCTTTGCAGTCTTATTCTCTAGCCCTAGAAGTGCACATATCATTAGAATGCACTTCTAGGCAAAATGAAAACTCGGCCAAACCTATATAAATGTCCTCCTTCTGCATTATTGTCTGTCCATAAATGTTTCCATTCCCTTATGATGCAGAGTGAAATATTGGAAAAGGGACAAGGTCAATGATCAGAAAACTTGATTTCAAGTTACAAATCTGCCATTTGTTTTCTTATTTGGAGCCCAACAAAATTGGAATAATATTATTTGTTCAACCTACTTCATGGTGAAATTGTGAAAATCAACTGAGTAGTAGTTCTTGTAACAAGTGCTTAATCTTCTGTTAAGTACTGGATTAGTCACAGTTATTATTTTGTCCAGATTTTGCTTGCATGCATTTTATCCAGCATCCTAATATCAGCAGTACTCTTCTTTGCTAATTTGAAGAATAATAAGCAGATAAATATAAATAAAATGTTCTTTTATCTCAGACTTCAGAGGAACTTCCTAAACTATTAATCTTTCATCAAATTTTATCCAAATGAATATGAACAGAAATTATTACCCATGGACATACACTGGAAAAAATAGAAAGACCATTTATTGTTGCGTTATAAGTAAAATTTGCTTGAATTATAAGTAAAGTAGTTTGAATCGATAGGGTTATCCTTAGGGTTCTAGATGTGTGTGTGTGTGTGTGTGTGAGAGAGAGAGAGAGAGAGAGAGAGAGATATGCTATTTTAGTGAATACTATTGGATGTTACTGTTTTCTGATGAAGGTGTTTAGTATGTTTAGTTTGAAGGAAGTTACTGAGCATGAATAAGAAAATGCTACATGAAACCAGGACAAGAAAACTGTAGAAAATGGTACCATCAGTGCTTCCCTTTCTCATCCTTGTCTTGACTATAATACAATCAGCAGAATGACCCCATAGTAGGTACGTCACAAAGAGTTTCAAGGAGAGAAAGCAAGTCTCTACCATTGTTTCTTGCAGATAATGTCTTCACATAAGTGAAACACTATTTCCAGCAGCAATCACTAACACAGAAATTGTCACTTTGGAATATCGAAAAGTTCTGTGAAATTACATTAAATAAGACTTAATTTTTACATGTTTTAGCTACTAATATAGAAATAGAGATGATTTGGAAGTTTACTGTAGATTCCCCCTGCCCAAGGAATTTAAAGCACAGAGCTTTTAAAAAATTATTCAATTTTCCAAATTGCACCCTGCATTTATGAAATCCCTTTAGGATATGAAAATTAAATTTTAGATCTCCCATTAGCATACATAAAATCCAAACAAATAAATCAAGACAGCACAAAACACTCACATATGCCACTGTAATTTAAAAAGATAGATGCTGCACTTTTTCCTGAATGCCTTACTCATATTTGGATGGCATAGAGAGAGACCAGAAAATTAACTCTTTGTGTTCCCCTTCTACTTTACCCTTGCTTCAGAACTGTGTATTTGCTACAAGCCTCTTAGAAAATTTTTTAAATTTGTTTTTACAGAGACAAGAGAAATTAGATTAGGATTTATTGTACACAAGACACTAATAAATGATTTAATGTCCCTTCCACCATTAATTAATGATTTAATGTTCCTTCCACCACTAATTAATTAATTTTTTTCTTGTTCGGTGTAGTCAAGTTGGCTCTGGCTCATAATGCCCTGTGTACAACAAGACAAAACACTACCTGGTCAGGCACCATCCTCACAATCTTTGCTATATTTGAGCCCATCTTTGTAGCCATCGTGTCAATCCATATCATCGAGGGTGTTCCCCTTGTTCACTGACCCTCTACTTTACCAAGCATGATATCCTTCTCCAGAAAATGATCCCTTATAACAACATAACTAAAGTAAGTGAGATGAAGTCTGGCCATTTTTGCTTCCAAGATGCAAGCTGACTGCATTTCTTCCAGGATACGTTTGTTTGTTCTTCTGGCAGTCCATGGTATTTTCAATATTCTTCACCAATACCACAATTCAAAGGCATCAACTCTTCATCCGTCTTCCTCATTCATTGTTCAGCTTTCATATGCATATGAGGCAATTGAAAATGATGTGGCTTGAGGCAGGCACACCTGGTCTACAAAGCTACATCTTTGTTCTTCAACATTTCAAAGAGATCTTTTTCAATAGATTAGCCAAGTGCAATATGTTGTCTGATTTCTTGACTACTGCTTCCATGGGGGTTGATTATGGATCCAAGTAACACAGTATCTTTGACAACTTCAATCTTTTCTCTATTTATCATGATATTGTTTATTAGTGCAGTTGTAAGAATTTTTGTTTTCCTTATTTCGAGGTTTAATCCATACTGTAGAGTGAAGTCTCTGATGTTTGTCAGTAAGTGCTTTAAGTCATCTTCCCTTTCAGCAACCTAGGTGGTGTCATCTGCATATCATAGGTTGTTAACAAGGTCTTCCTCCAATCTTGATGCAGTACTCTTCTTCATATAGTCCAGCTTCTCATATTATTTCTTCAGTATACAGATTGAATAAGTATACAATAAGAATATAACCCTGGCATACACCTTTCCTGATTTTAAACTATTCAGTATCCCCTTGTTCTGTTCAAATGACAGACTCTTGTTCTATGCACAAGTTCCTCATAAACACAATTAAGTGTTCTGGCATTCCAATTCTTGGCAATGTTATCAATAATTTGTTGAACTTACACAGTCAAATGCCTTTACATGTTGTTGTTGTTGTTGTTGTTATGTGCCATCGAGTCGGCCCTGACTCATAGCGACCCCTCCTTGGGTTTCCGAGGCAGTATCACTACAGAAGTAGGATTGCCCAACCTTCCTTCCATAGTCAATAAAATATAGGTAAACATCTTTCTGGTATTCTTTGCTTTCAGCCAAGATCCATTTGACATCAGCAATGATATTCCTCATTCCATGTCCTCTTCTGAATCCAGTTAGCATTTCTGGAAGTTCCCTGTCAATATACTGCTGCAACTGTTTTTGAATTATCTCCAGAAAAATTTTATTTGTGTGTGATATTAATGATATTGTTCGATAATTTCTACATTATGTTGCTTAACCTTTCTTTGGAATGGGCACAAATATCGATCCCTTCCAGTCAGTTAGCCAAGTAGCTGTCTTCCAAATTACTTGGAATAAATGAATAAGTGCCTCCAGTGCTCCATCTGTTTGTTGAAACATCTCAGTGGGTATTCTGTCAATTCCTGGAGCCTTGTTTTTCACCAGTTCCTTCAGTGCAGCTTGTACTTCTTCCTTTACATCAACCTATTCTTTTTGATACAGTGACTCTGTGTATTCCTTCCATATTCTTTTGATACTTCCTGTATCATTCAATATTTTGCCCATAGAATCCTTCAATATTGCAACTCAAGGCTTGAATTTTTTCTTCAATTCCTTCAGCTTGAGAAATGCCAAGTGTGTTCTTCATTTTTGGTTTTCTAATTCAGACCTTTGCACTCTTCATTACAATAATTTATTTGTTCTTCTTGAGCTGCACTTTGAAACCTTCTGTTCATCTTTTACTTCATTATTTCTTTGATTTCCTTTAACTACTCTTCTTTCAAGAGCAAGTTTCAGAATCTCCTCTGACATCTATTTTTTTCTTTTCTTCCTTTCCTATCTTTTTAATGATTGTTTCCTTTCTTCATGTGTGATGTTCTTGATGTCATCCCACAACTCATCTGGTTTCTTTGGTGTTCACTGCATCAAATCTATTCCTCATTTGGTCTCTAAATTCAGGCGGGATATAATCAAGGTAGTATTTTGGCTTCCATGGACTTATTTTAATCTTTTTCAGCTTCAACTTGAACTTGAATTTGAACAATTGATGGTCTGTTTCATAGTCAGCTCCTGGCTTTGTTTTGACAAGATAGTGAGCTTCTCCATTACTTCTTTCCACAGATGTAGTCAATCTGATTCCTATGCATTTCATCTGGTGAGGTCCATGTGTATAGTCACCATTAATATTTTTGAAAGAAGGTATTTGCAAGTGATCTCCAGCATCATTTCTATCACCAAGACCATATTTTCCAATTACCAGTGATTTTTCTTTGTTCCCAACTTTGCTTTCCAATCACCACTAATAATCAATACATCTTAACTGCATGTATTATCAATTAATATTAAAATTTAAATTTTTCATTTGATACAAAGCTTTGCTAAAGGGGACAATTTTCTTATGGACATTAGTATTTTTTCATCAATTTGAAATGCAATGGTGGAAATCAGAATAGACGAGGAAGCTATATAAAGAAGCAAGATGAGTAGGAAGAGGATCAAATTTTATTTATATGTGTGAGGCCACTTTAGGGAGATAAACAGGGACAGAATTCAAGGCCAGACAAGAATTTCAATGTCTTATTATAGATTAAACTATGTACATGATGTACATAGAATCCTAATGACGGGATTACTCTCTCAATTTAATGATGTTATCATTAAGCATTATATAGATATATAGGTGGATGGATGATTGATCGATAGATAGATAGATAATAGGTAGATAAATAGATGATAGATAGGTAGGTAGATGATAGATATTCATGTACAGATGAAATAAAAATCATACTCAACTCTGAAGCATCATATAGTTTGATAGTCACATTTAGGTTAAAGACCATGAATGTCTTTGCACAGAAAATAATAAAGTATATTTCATGGTGTGTGGATTTTGTGAAATTATTATAACTGCTTGTGGTTGTATGCCTCTCCTTTCATCTTGCTATCACCATGGAGGGTCAACTTTGTTGAGGAAGAATAGTAAAAATATAATTTTTTTCTATTATTATCAACTAATATTTACTGAGAACCTACTAACCAATTCTGTATTGCACATTTTTTCATTTTGTCCTCACAACACCCTTGTGATGTAAAGACAGTTATCTCTTTCTTCTGCCATATGAATGAGTAAACACCTCTGACACCATAAATAATTTACCCTATCCTCACTTCAAGAAAGGTTAGAACTTCAATTTGAACTAAAGTCTACATAACTACTAAGCTTCATGATTTCCTTCAGCAGCACATATTGCCAATTTTTTTTCATTTAACTGACATTTATTAAATTAGATGTTGAAGAGAAAGTGATATATACATAATTGTGTGGGTTTTAGGGACAGACAATCTAGGCTAAAATTCTAGCTTTGTCATTTAGGAGCTGGGGAGCCTTAGGGAAGTTACTCGATCTTTTCTAAGCCTTAATTGCCTCATCTATATAATAAAGATTGAAAAATAGTGACTATTTCAAAGGATTGTTTTGATAATTAAAGGAGTTATTGCATTCAAAATACATTGCTCTGGGCGAGATCATAGGAAAGATTCAATAAATTGTAGCTGCTTTAATTGTGATAAATGTGCCATGGCTTCTGCCCTCAGGGAACATGGATTTAAGGAGGGAAAATATGTACCCAGTGACTATAAGACATAATTGAAAATGACACTGTGAGAGGTGAGAAGGAAGAGTAATAAATTCACTTTAGTGAGATCATGGGCATCATTGTAGAAAAGGACGCATTGTACTAGGGCCTTGAGGAATTTGCTTATGTTGACTCACAGGCAGGGCATCCCAAAGAGAGGCATGAATAAAGCAGGAGGCAGGGAAACACAAAGCTTATTTAATAAACAGAGAAAGCTGAGATTGACTCAAGCATATGGGAGAGAAGACAAGGGAAATATATTGGAGCCTTGAAATCACACTTAAGAAATCTGTTCTTTATTTAGAGGAAAGGATATAGAACCCTTGAAGATTTTTAAGAGAAGAGCTACAGAAATGTGGTTGAACTATCAAGTAAGATGTAGATGTTAAATATATGACAAATTATAAAGGAAAAATACAATAGTCAGGTAGGCCAATAAAAGAAGCTGTTATGGGAATCAAAAAGCGCAAAAATGAGCAGTGGGAGTAGAATGCAGAGAAAGGGCTAGAGCTGAGGATGGTAAGTATATAAAATGGACAGGAATTGACAAGCATATTGGGCACAATGGACAAGGAAGAAGAAAGAGTGAAAAAATGATTCTAAAATTTCAAATCTGAGTTGTAAACATAATTGTTGTTGTTAGTTGCATTAGCCGCAAGGCTTTGACCCAAGATGCCCCTACATGCAGCAACAAAATGACACGCTGCCCAGTCTGATGCCATCTTCAGGGCTGTTAGTATACTCGAGTCCATTGTTGCAACTACACAGTGTATTTTGAATGCCTTCTAATCTATAGAGTTCATCTTCTAACACTGTATCGGCCAATATTCTGTTGTGATTCATAGGGTTTTCACTGCCTAATTTTTAAAAGTAAATCAGCAGACCTTCCTTCTTATTTGAAATACTGGTAGTTTATTTTGTTGTGTGCTATCAAGTCAATTCCAACCTATAGTGGCCCTATAAGACAGAGTGAAACTGCCTCCATAAGGTTTCCTACGCTGCAAATCTTTACAGACTCAAATTGTCAGGTCTTTTCTTCCATGAAGCCACTGATAAGTTCAAACCACTGACTTTTCAATTAGCAGCTGATTACTTAACCATTGTACCACCGTGGCTCCTTACTATTAGCATAACTTCTAGCATTATAGCTATATGTAGACCATCAGAGTACAACAAACTGACAGACATAAATAGAGAGACTTAAAAAAAAAAAAAGAGAGAGAGGCCAAAAAGAAGACCATCTAATGGAATATTTGGCAATGGATATTTGTGATTGTTGTGCAACATAATTAATGAAATTGGTGTCATACTCTTCACATAAAAACAACAACAACATACTCTTCACATGAAAAATGTCTCATTGGTAAATGTTGTGTTACATATATTTTTATAACAATAAAAAAATGAAAAAGAAGACCAGTTTTTCAGGGCAAATAATTAGCTCTTTTGTAGATGTGTTGCCCTTGAAATCCAACAGCAATATAAAGTTGTTGAGAGAGCAATCAGAAGTGTGAGACTGCACCTCAGGTGAGACTTTAAATCATAAGGGTAACAGATTTAAGAGGAGTGTCCACCAGGCTGATAATTTTACTTTGGTGAGTAAAATTTCCAAGGCAGAATAAAGAGAGAAGAGCTCAGAACAAATAGTGTGAGCAAGAAAGGGGGAAAATGGCACAGAAAAGACAAGGTTAAAAAAAGACAAGGAAAAGACAAGGTTAAAACTTCTTAAAGTCAAATAATGGGAAGTTGGAAGAAAAGGGGATCATCATCAGTTAAAAATGTTGCATTGAGGTCAATTATAAAAACTAATAAAGAACAATATTAGCATTGGAAAATAAGAATCCATTGGTGCAGCCATTTTGGTAAATATTCTGATGTTAATGTTAAATCTCATCGTCTAAAACATAGAGAAACCATATAATTCTACTCTAATACATCTATCTAGGAGAAACGAAAACATATGTCCACACAGACTTACATATAATTGTTTATAGGAGCTTTATTCATGATAGCGTAAAAGTAGAAATAATACAAATGTTCATCAACTGATGCATGGAGAAATCAAATGTGGTATATCAATACAATGGAATATTTTCTGGCAATAAAAAGGGATGAAATACTGAGACATGCTACAACATGGATAGACCTTGAAAACATTGTACTTAATGAAAGAAGCTAGTCACAAAATAACCCCTCATATTGTATGATTCCATTTATATGAAATGCCTCAGGTAGATCCCTGTTGTTGTTCTTGTTGTCATGTGCCATCGAGTCAGACCTGACCCACAGCGACCCCTCCTTGGGTTTCTGAGGCAGTATCACTATGGAAGTAGATTGCCCAGCCTTCCTTCCGAGGAGTGGCTGGTGGATTTGAACTGCCAGCCTTCTGGTTAGCAGTCAAGTGCCTTAGGCACTACACTATCAGAGCTCCTAGATAGATCCCTGTTGTTGTTGTTATGTGCCGTTGAGTCAGACCTGACCCAGAGAGACCCCTCCTTGGGTTGCCAAGGCAGTATCACTACAGAAGTAGATTGCCCAACCTTCCTTCCAAGGAGTGGCTAGTGGGTTTGAAACACCAGCCTTCTGGTTAGCAGTCAAGTGCCTTAGGCACTATGCTACCAGAGCTTCCTAGGTGGTAGAAATAGTTTCTCCTCCACTGCTAACCTAAAGGTTATTCAAACTCATCCAGAGTCACTGTGGCATAAAACACTTGGCAATCTTCTCCCATTAAGATTATAACCTAGAAAACCCTCTGTAACGGTTTTACTCTGTAGCACTTAGGGTTGCCAGGAGTCGGAATCAACTGGGTGGCAACTAACAACAAAAACACAGACAGAGAACATACATTAGTGGTTTCTTGGGGCTGGGGGAATTGAGGGCAATTATGAGTGTGATTGCTAATTGGCATGAGATTTCTTTTTGAGATGATGAAATTATTCTAAAATTGGATTGGGGTAATGGCTGCACAACTATGTAAACATTCGAAAACCATTGAATTGTGCACTTAAGATGGGTGAATTTTAGTGTGTAAATCATATCCCAATAAAGCTTTTTTTAAAATAAGGGTTCACTGGTGATCTTTAAAATAGCTATTTCTATGAAATGGTGAGATTAAAAGGAATGACATTCTCCAGTGTTACCAACATTTAAGAAATGTGTCAATAAGGTGTAGCCATGAGCTTTATCAAATGAAACCTTAAAGATGACTCCAACTACGACATTGCCTAGTGTATCTCCAAATGAAAGTTTGGCAATGTATCAATATTTTATCTGGAGGAGAAGATGAAAGAAAGATGATGGAGTGAATCTCAATGTTAATATCTACCGTCAAGTTATTAAAACTGCTTCAACAGAACCCCTAAGTTTTTGAGACAATCAAGTCTAAAATTTATTTATTAGAATTCAAATATTTTGACACATGATATTCAGTCACAACACTCAGAATAATCCAATAGCCTTCTCACTGATTCACTGGTTCGTAGAAACTACTGAAGGAAAAGAATGTGATCTTCATCATGGTTCCCCTGACTTACCTGGCATCCTTACTGTGGTGATAATATCAAGGGAACCAATTGGAGGTTATATCACCCTTGGTGGAATGCTGGGATGTTGTGTGTGACAAAACTGATGAGCACCTTGGGACATTTGGAGTCTGGGTGCCTAGGCACTGAAAGTAAATCCAGATTCATCACAACACAGGAATCAATATGCTTTAGTGGAAATCGGTAATTATCAAGATTGAATAATTTGTATATAAAACCCCCCAAAAATACCTATTGTTGTCAATTTGATTCCTATTCATAGCAACCTTATAAGACAGGAGATTTGCCCCTTAAGGTTTCCAAGGCTGTAAATCTTTACAAAAGTACACTGTCACATCTTTCTCCTGTGGAGTGACTGATGAGTTCCAACCACTGACCTTTCAGTTAGTAACTGAGTGTTAACCACTGCACGAACAGGGCCCTTAATCTGTGTATATTGCCCCAAACTTTCAGAGAATACTATGAATATTAAACAGAAGTGAAATGTTGTGATAAACTTAAATACTTCAAATTCTAAAAATTCTAAAATTCCACAACAAATTTCAAAGGAATAGATATTTCCAATAAAGAAATAATAATTTATCTCTCTAATAGTTTTCAGTCCTTTTATTATTATGAATGAGTAAGTGAATAAAAAGGAGTAAATTTTAAGTATTTTTATGGGTAATTAAGTAAATAAATAATATTTTCTCATTAAATGTCCTGAGCTTGACTTGCTAAAAAAAGGAAAAAAAAAAAATGATTTAGGCTCTTGTTTGATTCAAAGCCAATTGTTGTTGTTGTTGTTGTTGTTATGTGCTGCTGAGTCATCTGTGACTCATAGCAACCCCTCCTTGGGTTTCCCAGGCGGTATCACTAAGGAAGTAGATTGCCCAACCTCCTTCTGAGGAGTGGCTGGTGGGTTTGAACCACCAGGCTTCTGGTTAGCAGTCAAACGCCTTAGGCACTAGGCCACCATTGGTGACCAAAATAGATCAATGGTTGTGAAAAACCCCACCCTTAACAACTTTGATAAAATATATTGATGCTTTTGAAATTATGGAACATATACTTTACCTCAGAAAATTTCCTTCCACCTCTCTTCCACCCTCTCACAACAAATTTTATCAGCTGTTCTGAGAAAAGAGTAAGGTTAGTAAGTGATTAAATAGTTATCCTTGGGTGGCACAAACAATTAAGCTCTTGACTACTAGCTGAAGGATTATCAGTTCAAATCCACCCAGAGGCATATTGGAAGATAGCCTGGGAAATCACAATAAAAAAAAAAAAAAAAAAAAAAAAAAAAAAACAGCCTTGAAAACCCTAAGGAACATAAATACATAAATAGACACTTCATCAAAGAGGACATTCCAGCAGTCAACAAACATATGAAAAGATGCTCACCATCATTAGTCATTAGAGAGCTGCAAATCAAAACTAAAATGAGATACTATCTCATCCCTGTAAAAATGGCACTGATCAAAAAATAGAAAACAACAAATTCTGGTAAAATTGTGGGGAGATTGGAGCCCTGACTCGTTGTTGGGATTGTAAAATGGTACAAACACTGTGGAAAATGGCATGGCACTTGTTCAAAAAGCTAGAAATAGAAACAGCTTAAGTCAGTTACAGAAGAACAAATACTGTATGAGTTCATTATTGTAAAAAGTTAAGGAAAGGTTTACTCAGGGAAGGAAATTCACTTTGTTGGTTACTGGGGACAGGAGGGAAAATTTTAGACTAGTTGGGGATCACATGTTGATTTGGGGAGGGGAGAGGCAGTATGGAAAGAGTCTGTGCCCAGCATGGTGACAATGGGGAGAGAAAAGACACAGAAAATATATTAAGATACAGACACAACACAATGCAATGTCATGGAGTTGAATCCAACTCATAGTGACACCTCCTTGGCTTTCCGAGGTGGTATCACTACAGAAGTAGATTGCCCAACCTTCCTCTGAGGAGTGGTTGGTGAGTTTGAAACGCCAGCCTTCTGGTGAGCAGTCAAATGCCTTAGGTACAGCAGAGACAAATACTATTACATGCAAAATACTGCATTACCACTGGTAGCAAACTCTAGGCTACAGGCAAAGGCATATACAGATAAGAAGATCAGGTCTCCCACAGGAATACACCCTAGACAAAGGATAGATTTGGCTGAAGATACTCTTACATAGGCCCTTGTGCTACAAAATTAGCCACATACATTACAGAAGCAAGATAAGACAGGGTTGGAGTAGCTTCTCGGAGATAACTAAACACCTTAAAAGAGAGAATCACTGGGCTGTCTCAGGACCAAAATACTGTCATCATCATGTCTCAGGGGACATCATGCTCAATTGGCACAACATAGTACATAACAATCTTGTTCTACACCTTACTTTGCTAAATAAAGACTGGGCTCTTAAAAGCTTCCATTTGACCATTTAAGATGCATCATTGGTCTCCTCTCCTCTGGAGCAAAGAGGAGTGAAGAAAATCAAAGGCATCTGGAAACAATTCAAAGATAAGATGGACCATGAGGACCTCAGCCTTCACAACCTTGAGAAGAGAAGAACTAGACCATTCCCTGTTACCAATAACATCTGCTTGGAAAGGTATCAAAACTACATATCCTGGTTAGAGTGGGAGGAAAAATGTGGCAAAAGTTCAAAAACACAAAAATGACTGGAATTACTAGTTAGATAGAGACTGGTGGAACCCCTGAGATTATGACCACCAGTTACTCTTTGGGCCTAGAAATGGACTAACTTCCATGGATTGCTCTCAGCCTAACAGTAGAAAGATTTATATGCAGAACATCTACCCCAGGGAGATACATCCACCTACTCTAGGGAGATGCGCCCCTTAGGTCAATCAGCCATGAGACATCAGAGGGGCAGCATTCACATAGAAGGAAAGGTGGACAGACAAGAATTCATAGGTAAGAAGAGTACAGGCAGGGTAGTCACAGGAAGGAGAGTTTTTTATGGCTGGATATAGTAATTAAAAAAAAAAAAAAAAAAAAAAACCTCACTGCCATGAGTCAGATCCAACTCATAGTGACTGCTCCTTGGGTTTGCAAGGTGGCATCACTACAGAATTGATTGCCCAACCTACCTTCTTTCTGAGGAGTGGCTAGTGGGTTTGAACCGCCAGCCTTCTGGTTAGAAATCAAATGCCTTAGGCACTACGCCACCAGAGCTCCTTAGGGATAGTAATGGGGGCCATGAAATCAAATGTATATGCTTTGTAAATTTGTACCCAAAGCACAATTTAAAAAAAAGAAAGAAAGAAAGAAAACCTTATCATCCAGTAATTCCACTTGTAAGTATATAACCTAGAGATCTAATAGCTGTGACACAAATAGACATAGGCACACCCGTGTTCATTTCAGCACTATTTGTAATAGCAAGAAGATGGAAACATCCTCAGTGTCCATCAACAGATGAATGGACAAACAAATTATGGTACATGCATACATTGGAATACTATGCAGCAATAAAGAATAATGATGAATTCTTGAAACATTATAACAGGGATGAATCTGTAGGACATTATGCTGAGTGAAATAAGTCAATCACACAAAAAAATATATTGTATGATTTCACTTTTATACTAAGAAAAGAATAGGTGTAAATACTGGAAACAATGTTCTCTGGTGGTTATCAGGGACAGGAGAAGGAAGGAAGGTGAATTAATTTCCAGGTAGTAGACACTTGCTATTTTTGGTGATGGGAAAGACAATATTAAATGTGAGTGAAGTATGCACAAATTGGCCAAGATAAATGATGACTCTAAAAGTATACACAAATAAAGTGTACATACACTATAACATGCTATAAAATAAACAATTTTGCAACAGCAACATAAACCAAAAAATATGTGTGGTTACCTAGGTAGATCAGTATGCATATATGAGTATCCAAAACCAAACCAAAGTCACTGCCATTAAGTCGATACCAACACATAGTGACCCCCATTGGCTGTAAATCTTTACAGAAGTAGATTGCTCTATCTTCCTTCTGCAGAGCAGCTGGTGGGTTTGAACCACTAACTTCTGGTTAGCTACTAAATACCTCATCCACTATGTCATCAGAGCTTCTTACATATGTGTATGAAAACCAAAAACCAAACTCACGGCAGTTGAGTCAGCTATGACTCATAGAGACCCCTCCTTGGGTTTTTGAGGTGATATCTTACGGAAGTAGATTGCCCAGTCTTCCTTCCGAGAAGTGGCTGGTGGGTTTGAATGCCATATTTCCAGTCAAACACCTTAGGCACTATGTCACCAGAGCTCCCTTATATATGAGTATAGGAAAATATGTGTGTATACATGTGCACATATAGATGTATCTATAGGCATAGTTATATAATATTTGTCTGTGTTTAATCTGCCCTCATATATATAATAAAGCACAGAGAGGACACAGTTACAGATACTTTCTAGATGTAACCAAATACCACATGGGACTGGTTTATAGGATCTGATGGCTTAGGGCCACAGTCTCTTGGGACAATTTGGTCAATTGGCATAACTTAATTCTTAAAATTTATGCTTTACATATTTCTTGTTGTTGTTATGTGCTGTCGAGTCAGACCCAACTCATAGCAACCCATCCTTGGGTTTCCGAGGCAGTATCACTACGGAAGTAGATTGCCCAACCTTCTTTCTGAGGAGTGGCAGGTGAGTTTGAACCACCAGCCTTCTGGTTAGCAGTCAAGTGCCTTAGGCACTATGCCACCAGAACTCTTCTCTACATCCTAGTCTGGTGAATGCATCTGGCATTTTAAAAGCCTGCAAACAGTCATTTAAAATATAATATTGATTTCTACTCATCTGGAGCAAAAAATAAAAATGGAAACCAAAGATTCATGGAAGAAGCTGCTCTATAAGATTAATAGCCCACACAAACATTGGCCTTATCTACCCTGAGACCAGAAGAACAAGATGTTGCCTGGCTACCACTACTGACTCTTCTGACCAGGAATACAATAGATGGTCCCAGTCAGAATGGAGGAGGAATGTAGAACAAAACTCAAAATCTTTTAAAAAAAAAAAAAGGCCAGACTTACATAACTGGTAGAGACTAGAGGGACTCCTAAGACTGTCACTATAAGATACCCTTTAAACCTGGAACTGAAATCACTCTTGGAGGTCACTGTTCAGCCAAATAATAATATGGCTTATAAAGTAAACAACATCACCTGTGAGTACTATGCTCTTAA
>NW_006921640.1:13619545-13641716 GCF_000298275.1 Orycteropus afer afer | reverse complement strand
TAAAGCACTTGACTGCTAACCAGAAGGCTGGCGGTTCAAACCCACCAGCCACTCCTCGGAAGGAAGGTTGGGCAATCCTACTTCTGTAGTGACACTGCCTCAGAAACCCAAGGAGGGGTCGCTATGAGTCGGGGCAGACTCGATGGCAAATAACAACAACAACATATGAGACCAAATCATCAAAACTGACTCTAAAGCAAAGATGAGTCAGGGAAGCTAGATTAATGGAAATAGAACAACCAGAATAGAAATAATAGGAATATTGATTTATTGTGAAAAATCTAATCAATGACACTGAACAATATGCAAAGAAATTGTTAAATGAGAACTTAATTTGCTGTCCAAACATTCACCAAAAACACAATAAAATGTTTAAAATAAATTAATAAAAAAAAGCTCTGGAGCAGTTCTGCTCTGCACACATCGGGTTGCCATGAGTTGGAATCCACTCTAGGGCAACTACTTAACAAGTTGTTAAATACATCCTATTTCTAATTCTCTGAGCCACCTCATTAATTCTCTAAGATTGTAAGATTAAAGTATTAAGCAAAGTCCTTCAGAACAAGATGCATAGAGCAAGAACATACTTCAATTTATCAGTTCAGTGGATTGATAATTCATTCAATTCAACATGTTTTTATTGTGTGCCTACTACATGTGAGATAAAAGGTTGCATTGTCCTACAGGACATGTTGTTGTTATTAGATGCCGTAGAGTCAGTTCCAACTCATAGTGACCTGATGTACAACAGAATGAAACACTCTCTGGTACTGCAACCTTAGAATAATCTATATGCTTGAGTTCATCGTCACAGTCATTGTGTCAGTCCATCTCATTGAGGGTCTTCTCCTTTTCCACTGACCTTCTACTTTACAAAGCAATCCCTTCTCCAGGGATTGGTGCCTTCTGGCAACATGACTAAAATACAATAGACAAAATCTAGGCTTTTTCGCTTGTAAGGAGCATTCCAACAGTACTTCCTCCAAGACAGATTTGTTTGTTCTGCTAGCAGTACCTGGTACATTCATACGTTTCACCAACACCACAACTTGATTCTTCTGAGGTTTTTTTTATTCATTATCTGGCTCTAACATGCATATGAGACTATTGAAAATATAATGGCTTAGGTTAGGTGCAGCTTAGTATTTAAAGTGACATTTTTGCTCTTTAACACTTTAAACAGGTTTTTTGCAGTATTTGCCCAACGCAGTATGTAGTTTGATTTCTTGACTGGTTCTTTCATGGGCTTTGATTGTGGATCCAAGTAAAATGAACTTATAATGAAATATTGACAACTTTAATATTTTCTCCATTTACCATAATGTTGCTTATTGGTCCAGTTGTGAGGATTTTTTTTTTTTTTTTTTTTTTTGCTTTGTGTTGAGGTACAATCTATACTGATGGTCATCAGTAAGTGCTTCAAGTCTACTTCACATTCAGCAAGCAAGGTTGTTGCATCTGCACATGACAGGTTGTTAATGAGTCTTCCTCCAAGGACATACACCAAAGATAAATATAGTTATGCCATTCAAGAAGGTATCAATCTACTAGAGTAGATTAGATTAAAAAGACAAATATAATATTAGGTAATACAAATGAAAAAGAAAGCACTAAAAGAAAATGCATTATAAAAATTTAAAGAAAGAATTCTAATCAGGAAAACATTCAATCAGAAAATTATCTATGACATAAAATCAGTTGCTGTTGAATTGTTTCCAATTTATGGGGACCCAATTTGTATTAGAATAGAACTGTGCTCCATAGGGTTTTTAATTGATGATTTTTTTGGGAATGAAATTGCCAAACCTTTCTTCTCAGGCAGCTCTCAGCGTACTTGAACCTCCGAACTTTCAGTTAGCATCCAAAAGCATTAACCATTTGCAACACTCAGAGATAATAACTCTTTATGTATTTATGTGATAAGCATATCACACTTATTTTTCCATTTCATCTTGGAAATGATACTGTGAAGTAGGTATGAATAGTCCCTCATACTCATCCCCTCAGGTGAGAAAACTGAAGTTCCAAGAGATTTAGTAATTTTCCAAGGTCAAACAGTCAATAAATAGTAGAACAGAGATTCAGACTCAAGTCTGTCTGGTTCCAAAAGCTTAATCAGGTCACTGTAAAGTCTTTAAAAACACAGAAATTTAGTAAGCAGAACTAATATCAAAGTTCCTCAGAGTTAGAAGATTAAAGTGCAAAGAAATGTGAATAGGAGCCCAGAAGTGTTCTGTATAAGCATAGTAGGAAAGAATATTAGAGTGTGTTGTTGGTGAAAAGAGAGTTTTGAATCCAGGCAAGAACTTTATGTTTTTTGGGTAAAAATGGAAAGCCATGAGATTTTTCCAAAAGGGAGTGAAATGACCAGACCCACACTTCAAGAAGACTGTCCACAGTGAATAGAAAAGATTGCATATAGAACAATGATAAGTATCGAAAAAGAACACACATCTCCAAAATAAAACCTTAATAATAATTAGAATAAGATTTTTTATTAGAATGGTTGACAAGAGAGAGGTTTGGAAGGTATTTGATGTGAGATAATTATTTGAGTGATCACCAAAAAATATTTAGCAATGTGTTGCATGGAACTCTGAGAGAAGAGAAGGTGTTAAAAAATAATTTTAAGATTCTTCTGGACCCATTCTGTCTTGAGTTATTGTTTATCCATAATGGGCTCATAAGATCCAATTATTTCTCTTCCCACACAAATATTCTCTTTTTTTTCCCCAATATGTTACTGTCTTGTAAAGGGACACAAACATTTTTCTTTCAGTCTTTCCATGTACGCTTTGCAAATGCATCCTAGATTTCATACCTGGTAAACATATTTTCCTCATTTGTTTTCAGATCATTATTTGTAATCCATTGTTTATTGAACGCCTTCCAAATGAGGCACTGAGCTCAACCTTGAAGATAAAAGAAAAATAACAAAGGTTACACAGCATGATTGGGGATATACACATGTAAACACATCACATGTTGTATTAAGGGTGGATAATAAACCAAAATCAAACTCACTGCCATCAAGTTGGATCCGGTTCATAGTGATCCCTCCTTGGGTTTCTGAGGCAGTATCACTACAGAAGTAGATTGCCCAACCTTCCTTCCAAGGAGTGGCTGGTGGGTTTGAAGTGCCAGCCTCCTGGTTAGCAGTCAAATACCTTAGGCACTATGCTACCAGAGCTCCCTAAGGGTGTATAATAGAAGCATATAAAATCACAATATGTGTCTGTTAGACTGTAACTGGAAACATTCTAAGTACTTACAGATAGTAAATTGAATATAAATAGTCAGTTAGTCAGGGGATGGAAGATCTGAGAAATTAAAGAGGGAAGAGTGAGTATACTAGATGTTACCCATGTAGGTAATCTCTAAAACTGATAGACTGTAGAAACAAATAAAGGATGTGGTATTACCAGAGTCAGAGTTCCCACATGATGCTGGAACCAAAAAGGCATATCCAATGGGAAAAGGAATTTCAGAAAAGGCACAGGCATAGCCACTGCTAGAAAAGCCATCAATACAGAGAGGGAGAGGGATAAATACCTTGATTTATACCCCTCACCCCATCTCATGCTAGTGCCTCTGTTGTCAGGAAGTTTTCACAGAGAAGGTGATATTTAAGCTGAATGTTGGTGAAAGTGAATATTCACCAGACAGTAGAGGAAGGGCATTCAGTGTGAAGGCAAAGTATATGCAAAGTACAAATCCAATCCAATGTAATCTTCTATTCCTCTGCTCTTGAGCTTCTGTTTCCTAAATGGAAAATAAATATGGAGAAAGCTTAACCAATAGAGGCAGGCATCCAGTCTTCTTCAGTGCAGCAGACTGGGTAGTTGGACTAGAGTCTAATCAGCACATGTGGCCATTTAGGCTCAAGAGAGAAAGGTAGCAGGAAATCCCACTCCAGTCTCCAGGCTTCAGTCACACTCTCCCAACTAATTTTAACAGAGAAGGCATTGGGTATTTCCTGATCTACAACAAAGCAGTAGTATGATTTCCTTTTGGTTATTCACCTTGTATGTATACTTTCTCAAAAGGAAATCAAGTAGAGATGAGGTGAGGAGAAAGATTTTCAATCCTCTACCCTATATACCAAAGAGCTCTGGTGGTGCAGTGGTTAAGGCATTTGGCTGCTAACCAAAAAGTCAGTGCTTCAAACCCTCAGCCACTCCATGTGAGAAGGATGAGACATTCTGTTTCTGTAAAGATTTCAAAACTTGGAAACCCTATAAGGGTTCTTATGAGTCAGAATTGACTTTATGACAGTGAGTTTGGTTTGGAGTTTGACCATAATACCAGGGGGTTGGTGCTTCATGGTGAAATTCTCACCTTCCATGCCAAAGAATGACCTTGTGGTCTACTTCCAAAATTTAATGAAAATCCTATGGATCAAAACAGTCTAATCTGTAACTAATTGTGGGGATGGTGCAGGACTGGGCAGTGTTTTGTTCCATTGTTTGAGGGGTCAGCATGAGTTAGGGTCATCTCAACAGCAATTACCAACAACAATCTTACAGTAGTACTCCAAAAGAAATGACAATTTTTAGTTCACTTGATACATTCATATGTAAATGTCCATTATTCAGTTAGAGTATATTTCTGCAATTCAGAAGAAATATCTAAGCACAAGATGAAGATTTGGAAGTCATTTGATAATAATTGAAGTATGGAATTGGATAAGATCATCTAGGAAGATGACAGGTGAGCACAGAAGTCAGAGCTCTAGGGAACACTCTCAGTGAGAGACATATTGCCACTCGTCTTAGGATATTCCACCACTGTTCACTGCAACTTTGTGGGTTCTTTCATTTTACCTTAGAATTGAGCCAAGGTTCAATAGAAATTTAGTTTTATAACATTAGATAACCCTTTACTGTAACACCTATTCTTACATATATTGAAACAGATTACTCAGAAAATGATATTGCAAAGCCATCAATCACAGCAAGGTAACTTTTTTTTTTTAATTTTTCAAATCCACCAATTTACCTGGATCTCAACAAGAGAGATGAAGGGAAAGGTGCTATTACCTCACTTGAATTACACTTTCAGCAAATATAACTCAATCTTTAAATGTTCTGCTTTTAGTTTTCCTTGCATATTTTCTCTTTCAAATGGAAATACAGAAAAAAATCTTTTCTTATTTTAGCACTCTTCTTAAGTGACCTTGAAAGACTAAAGAAGAATGTTTTATAGTATAGTTTCTTTTCATGAGGTCTTGGTAAAGGAGAAAATGCTAGCTTGTCAACTAAACAGCACTATATGGCTACAAATGAATGCAGCATACTCAAGGGACAAGGCTGTATCCAGGCAGAGGCTGGCAGCATGACTGTGTGTTGCACATAAACGAGTGATGCAATGCAGATAAAATGCAAATCAACCTATCTTCTGGGCAGCAAGCCCATTCAAGGAAGAAACCATGCTCTTTGCTGGAAGCACACCATCCTCCTTGTCCCCATTCTTCAAAGGTCTGTCATTTCTTCAAGAAAATATCAAATAAAGGGAAAGTCTCCGTGGATAGCCCTTTGTTCAGAAGCAGGGAGTTTGACCTTTCAGAATAGATATCAAACTCCACTCTCTGAAGATAGTATCAGTTCTGAGGGTTTTGATGTGATGGAATTTTTTTTTTCCTTCACCGATATATTTCAAAAGATTATAAAACCTCTCAAGCAAACTTGATTGAAGAATATTTGTGCCTGTTTTCTAGCATTTGGAATGTTGATTGTAGCTTAAAACCTTTAATTATATAATAGCCATGATCTTAAACATAGAAAGGATTATAGGTAATATCTAGTCTAATGTCTTAGCCTGTCACTAGAAGGAAATTTCCTTTGCAATATTCCTGTAAAAATTCACTTTAACTCATTCAGGAAGCCCATGAACTATCAAGACAGTTCATTCCTTTGCTTCAAATTGACAGAAAGTTTCTCCTGCTGCTGTTGTTGTTGTTGTTATGTGCCGTCGAGTCGGACCCCGACTCATAGCGGCCCCTCCTTGGGTTTCCGAGGCGGTATCACTACGGAAGTAGATTGCCCCATCTTCCTTCCAAGAAGTGGCTGGTGGATTTGAACCACCAGCCTTCTGGTTAGCAGTCAAGTGCCTTTAGGCACTATGCTACCAGAGCTCCTAGAAAGCTGAAATATGTATCCCTTTTCTTCCTCCTCTCACACCATATAATTCAGTCCCTTCTACACAAGAGCTCTTCATTTATTCAAAGATTACCTCTGATTTTGCCTAAGGGCTTGGTTTTCATAGCTACATATGTATTGTGAAGGATATTCCATGCTGTGAAATTGCCTAGTAGAGTGTTGTCAATACAATTTTGAAACTTTTTTTTTTAAATAAATGTTAAGTTCTCTTTAACAATAATCTCTGAAATTTGAGTAGCACTTCACAGTTTGGAAGGACTTTGCATAAGCCAGAATATAAATATCTCCATAAAGTGAGGAGAATATTATAATCACTTCTGAGATGAAGACATTCATTCATTCGACAAATATCTATTACATGCCTCATATGTGCCAAGCACTGTTCAAATGAAGACTGAGAGAATAAGATGTGTGCTCAAGTTCATGCAGTTTAGAAGACGTGCATTAGGATGCTACATGCAGATCTTCAGATACCAAATCTGGATACAGAGCTATAAAGTACATTTATAATGTGAATATAAAATGCTTACCCCAACCAGTGGTTCTTAAAATGTGGGTCCTAGGCCAGCCCAGCAGCATCAACATCAATATCATCTGGACACTTGTTTGGAATGTAAATAGTTGGCATCCACCCCAGACAAACTGCGTTAGAAAATCTGAAGGTGGGTCCCAGCAATCTGTGTTTAAACAAGTGCTCCAGATGATTCTGATACACATTTTATTTTGAGAACCACTGATACAACCAGAATTGCAGTAACCATATTGTTGAAGGTAATAAGCCATTTGTGTTTGTGGGATTGAAATGAGAAGATGGGAAATTCAAAAACTAATGCATAAGCCAAGCACTAATAAAGTCAGGAGATATTATATAAATATGATATTTAGAGATACAGAGGTAAATTTCAGAAGAATTCTTGAAAATTGCAGCCATCTCAGGAGCATGAATGGATGAGGCAGCAGGGGAATACTGCTGCGAGTTTTATCCATGAGTCTTGTAGGACAACTGGGCTCTAAACTGTGTGTGTATTTTAAATCTAAAAATTAAATTGTAAAAAGAACACTGACCTGCTCAGTCAGGCCAACCTGATGCTCTGGAGCCCACTTAATTTAAGGATTTTTCTGTTTAAAGAATTATTGTAAAAGATCCCCTGATCCATTAAAAAAAAAATACAACAACAACAACAACAAAACTTATTTAAAATATTAAAAGCTGTTTAACATTTTTAATACATATTACATTAAAATCACTCAGACTTCAAAACTATAGATCTCATTTTCCAAAATACCTAATAAAAATTTGATATTACTTAGTTATCCTATAGTGATATTTCAAACTGAACTTCAACACCTAGGGAATTGAGGTAAAAAGACATCGTGCTGTGGCTTTTTCAACTGAGTATGCTGTAATATGTCATATTCTTTATACAGATTATCTCAGAACAGTCTTTAAAATATTCTTATATCCAGTTTAGAGATGAGGAAATACCAGCATAAAGAAGGTATTGAAATTGTCCAGCATTACACAGATAGTGGATGTGCCTTCCATGACCCCTGTTAAACAATATTCAGATAGTAATTCTTTTGTATTTCAACTAGTCACATTTGTGCAGCTTCTGCAGACAGTTAATTACAAAAGGCAAAGAACCCAACTTTTCTGCTTTGATTTGAAGAGCTCAGTGAATTAAAATGAGCAAATGGTTCTGTAATTTTTGTAACATTTTAGCAAACAAAATTATCTATTAATCACGAAAATGTCACAGGCACTTTACTAGCTAATAGAGATATCTTCTTTTTCTAAAAATCAGACCCAACTCTAGAACACATGGAGTGAATGAGGGAAAAATCTAATTCCTTCATTTTATTCATCTTCTTAGAATTTTGTTGCAGTGTTTTTCTGCCCAGCAGTGTTAGCCACAGGCATTCATGGCTCAGCATTAAAGCCATCAGCATCCACCCTGCTCCCTATCTTATTTAGCACACAGGCCTTACTCTAAATAATGTAGCAGTGCTTGTAAGAATGTCTGGCCAGAGGAGCCCAGGAGACTGTATACAGCTTCCACCCGACTGCTGGATTTTTCTCCCTTTTTAAAATAAACATCACTCAAATCATTTATATCCTGCATATACTCAATCCTTATTTTGAACTACAGCACAAATCCCACATTTTTCCCAAGATAAGCAACCCAAGGGCCTGACTTTTGAGAGAACCTTATCTTCCTGGCATTATGCCTTCCTACCCTCTGCTCTAGACCTCTACCTTTAATCTGATAGCTCTCTTTGCTTCTTCCACTCAAGCTGTTTCCCATTTAGAGAGTTATGCCTTTTTTGCATCCAGGAAATGCTGCCTTCAAGCTTACTTACTCCAACTTCACATACACCTTGAAGCCCTTACAACCCAAACCAAACCAAACCTGTTGCCAGTCGAGTCAGTTCCAACTCACGGAGACCCTATAGTGACAGGGAATTAGAAGCAGGCATGTGTAATTTCAGGAGCTCTGGTGGTATAGTGGTTAAAGCATTTTGGTTGCTAACCAAAAGGTCAGTGGTTTGCATTCATCAGCCACTCCAAGTGGAAAAGGCAGTCAGCTTTAACAAAGATTTATAGTCTAGGAAACCTTATGAGGTAGTTCTACTCTGTCCTATAGGGCTGTCGTGAGTCAGAATTGACTCAGTACCAGTGGGTTTTATGCCTAATCTCACAGATGAGCAGGCCTCTTAAATAAGCTCAGCAGCTATGCAAAACAATTATTAATCCTGATACAATGGAAATAGCACAGGTTTGGGAGTCAGACTGATATGATATTATAGACCCTGCTGAAAGGAAGAATGTGTTCCACTTATTGTCTAGGTATAATTTGATTCTTTTATTGAAATAAAGTGAGAGAGAAATGGCAGGATTCCAAGTGACAAACTAGCTAAAATATTTTACAATCTCTTTACTCCTTACTAAATGTAGTGTCAAAAATTATCCAAATCATTTCCAACTCTTTTCCCACCCTCTGCATGAAGAAAAGACTCAGGCATTGTCCCATGACCCAACCCCATAGCTAGCTTAGCTCTTTAGGTGACAGGGAAGACAATGAGAAAGTCACTGGCACCCCCTGCAACAAAGGATAGGGCAGAGGATGAGGGTGTGCTCAAGTATTCTGATTAGGTCTTCCAATATGACCACTTTCTATTCTTGTTTCTAGACCTTTTTTATTGTGAAGATAAAAATACAATATGTGTATAAAAAATAAGGAAAATGTAATGCACAGTTAAATGAATCACTGTAAAGTGAACATTCCTAAAACCACCTCCAAGGAAAAGAAATATAATGTTTTTACCTCCAGAAGCACCCACACTTTACTTGATCAAAACTCTGTCCTATAACTTAGAGATAACCACTGTCTTAACTTTATTTGGTAATTGCTTTAAAAGAAAAATTAATACTTAAAGGTTGTTGAATAGTGGCCTTCAAGAAAGATATGCCCATGTCCTAATCCCCAGAATCTGTGAATGTAGACTTATTCAGAAAAAGGATCTTTGCAGTTGCAATTGAATTATCTTGAGATATATATAGTCTCAAGTCTTGAGACAATCATCTTAAAATATCCTGGTGGGCCCTGAATCAAATGTCCTAAAAGATAAAGAAGAAGAGAAAACACAAAGTGAGGGGAAGAGGGCCATGTGAAGAGAGAAGCAGAGATTGGATTTATGCAGCCACAAGCCAAGGAACAGTTAGAGCTACCAGAAGCTGGAAGAGGCAAGGAAGTACTCTTGTCTAGAGTCTCTGAAGGGAATGTGGCCCTGCTGATATCTTAAATTCACACTTCTGGCTTCAAGAACCATGAGAGGATAAATTTTTACTGTTCTAAGCCATCAAGTTTGTGGTAATATAATATGGCAGCTTAGAAAACTAATACAATATTTATGTATAAATTTCTAAACAATTTATTCAGTTTCTCTTATTTTAAACCTTCATATAAATGAAATTGTTATTGGTTCACATACACTTTGTTTCATGACATTGACTGTAACTTCCCACAATGAAACAGCTCTCTTCCCATCTCTTCCCCATAGTTACCTCTTCCCTGTGTCTTTCTCTCCTCTGCACTCCTGCCCCCTGAACTGTCTGCCAGTGCATACACAGTCAAAGAGATCTTTTGCAGAACAAAGCATTGCCCAGTCCCTCACCATCTTCATGATTGTTGCTTTCTTTGAGCCCATTGTTACAGCCATAGTGCTAATCTATCTCCTTGAGGGTCTTCCTCTTTTTCACTGATGATATATTTTCATAGTGCCTAAGGCACTTGACTGCTAACCTGAAGGCTGGTGGTTCCAACACCAGCCACTCCTTGTAAGGAAGTTTGGGCAATCTACTTCCATAGAGATACCACCTCAGAAATCCAAGGAGGGGTCGCTATGAGTAGGGTCTGACTCAACAGCACATAACAACAATAACAACATATTTCACCAAGAATCATGTCCTTCTTCAGGGACTGGTCCCATATCCAAGTACTTGATATGAAGTCTTATGAGTCTCTCTTCTAAGGAGCTTTCTGGCTACACTTCTACCAAGACAGATTTTTTCATTTTTCTGGCAGCTCATGGTGAATTCAGTATTCTTTACCTACACTATGATTCAAAAGCATCAATTCTTTCTCAATCTTTGTTATTCATTGTCCAGTTTTTGCATACACATAAGACAATTGAAAATATCATGGCTTGGGTCAAGTAGACCTTAGTACTCAAAGTGAGATCTGTGTTTTTTAACACTTCAAAGAGATCCTTTTTTATTATTATTATTTTTATTATGATTTGGGTAACAGTTTACTGAGCAAATTCACTTTGCATACAGTAGTTCACATACACTTTGTCTCATGACATTGACAGTAATTTCCCACAATGATACAGCTCTCTTCCCACTTCATCCCCATAGTTACCACTTCCCTGTGTCCTTCTCTCCTCTGCACTCCTGCCGCCTGAACTGTCTGCCTGTGCATACATAGTCAAAGAGATCTTTTGCAATAACTTTACCCAGTGCAATACATGATTTGATTTCTTGACTGCTGCTTCCATGAGTGTTGATTGTAGACCCAAGTAAAATGAAATCCTTGACAATTTCAATCTTTTATCCATCTATCACAATGTTGCTTACTGGTCCATTTGTGAGGATTTGTTTTCTTTATGTTGAGAAATGAAATTATACAGCATATATTTTGCATTTAGCTTCTTTTGCTCATTATTATATATATATTTTAGATTCAGCCATAAGTTTATATAATGACATTTGTTCATTTTCATCTCTATATAGTATTTCATTATGTAAACTATTAAAATTTATCCATTCCTGTTGATGAACACTTGATCTGTTTCTAATTTTAACAGTTATTAATAACACTGCTTAGAATATTTTACATATATCCCAGTTTACATTAAAAGTTATTAATAGAAACATTTTTTAAAAATTCTTATTTCAAAGAAAAAGAGATTTTAAAAAAGGAATTTTTAAATCTTGTGCATTCTTTCTGTATGAGAGTTTAAAATCAGAGGCATTTGGTGTGTGTAAATAGGAGCAGTGTGAAAGCAGAGCCTTAACTCCATTTAAAAGTCTTAGTGTGAGTCTAGAATCCATGTTCAATTTTAAAGCTGCCCTTTCTAACAGCAGTTCCTCTAACCTTGATGCTGACCTAAACTTGAGGTTGACTATATACCCTAAATGTGACTTTCCTTTTCTGTAGAATCTGACAAGTATAGGATATCACAGTCTATTCCCAGAGGGTCTTTCTACTATGGTCAAACAGATGAAAGACATGTTAGCTTATAGCTGAAGGGTTTGATGCATAGCATTATTGATAAATCTTTGCAATGGACCCATAGGAAAGATATGATTGAGGAAAAAATGTATAGCAGCTTACTCAAAAACTTGTCTTCACACTGTCCTGTGACACTCCTCTAACAAACTGAAGAGCATGTACATTTGCTGTTATGTACCCTTAACCAATCATGGTACCAAAAAGTATTGGTTGACATTCAGCCATTTCAGGAGATAGCATTTGATCAAGAACTGATGGTATTGAAGGAAGAAGTCCAAGCTGCTCAGAAGGAATTATGAAAAACAAGGGTTCAGAAATTGATGGGATACCCATTGAGATGTTTCAACAAATGGATGCAGCACTGGAGATGTGCACTTGTTTATGCCAAGAAATTTGGAAGACAGCTACCTGGCTACTCGACTGGAAGAGATCCATATCTGTGCCCATTCCAAAGAAAGGTGATCCAATAGAATTTGGTTATCAAATATTATCTTTAATATCACATACAAGTAAAAATTTGCTGAAGATAATTCAAAATTGGTTCCAGTAATATATTGATAGGGAATGCCAGGAATTCAAGCCAGATTCAGGAGAAGATGTAGAATGAGGGATATCATTGCTGATGTCAGATGAATCCTGGCTAAAAGTACAGAATACCAGAAAGATAATGTCTACCTGTGTTTATTGACTATGCAAAAGCCTTCAACTGTGTTGATCATAACAAATGATTGATAACATTAGCAAGGATGGGAATTCCAGAACATTTCCTTGTGTTCATGAGGAACCTGTATATAAACCAAGAGGCAGTTGTTTGAACAGAGCAAGGGAATACTGCATGTTTTAAAATTAGGATGGGTGTGCATCAGGGCTGTATCCTTTCACCATACATATTCAATCTGTATACTGAGCAAATATTCTGAGAAGCTAGACTATAGGAAGAAGAATGTATCATCAGGATTAAACAAAGACTCATTAACAACCTGTGATAGGCAGATGACATATCTTGCTCATTGAAAATGAAGAAGAGTTGAAGCACTTACTTGAAGATCAGAGACTACAGCCTACTGTATGAATTTCATCTCAACATAAAGTAGGAAAGTGAAGGAACACTGGGGACAACAAAAGCTGCAGGATCCAGGTAAGAGGTGGGAGACAGGACCCATCCCCCAAGGTAGGAAAGGGATCGAACACGGGATGACAAACACCACAGGATCCAGGAAGGAATCAGGTAAGGGGAGGACTGAGAGGTTTCAAACATCTAAGTGAGATGAACTTGTCTGGCAGTTTGTCATACTGCTGTGGCTTATGCATTGTTGTGAGGATTGAGGCTGTGCCACCAGCATTTCAAACACCAGCAGGGTTGCACATGGTGCACAGATCTCAACACAGCTTACAGACTGAGACACACTAGGAAAAATGAAGAAGCCATCCATTTCTCAAAGAATTGGCCAGGGAAAGCCTTATGAATAGCAGAAAACACTGTCTGTTACATTACTGCACAACTTTAAAAATAGTCCAGAAACATTGTCTGATACAGTGCATGAGGATGAGCCTCTTAGGTCAGGAGGCACTCAAAATACAACTGGGAAAGAGCTGCCTCATCAGAGTAGAACCAACCTTAAAGACATAGATAAAGTAAAGCTTTCGAGACCTCCATTTGCTGACGTGACATACATCAAAATGAGGAGAAACAGCTGGAAATGTCCATTAATAATTGGAACATAAAATGTACAAAGTATGAATCTAGGAAAATTGGAAGTTTTCAAAAATGAAATGGAACTCATAGAGATTGATAATCCTAGGCATTGTTGTTGTTGTTGTTGTTATGTGCCGTCGAGTAGGCCCCGACTCATAGCGACCCCTCCTTGGGTTTCCAAGGCAGTATCACTACGGAAGTAGGATTGCCCAACCTTCCTTCCGAGGAGTGGCTGGTGGGTTTGAACCGCCAGCCGTCTGGTTAGCAGGCAAGTGTCTTAGCCATTATGCTACCACAGCTCCTATCATTAGTGAGCTGAAATGGACTGGTTTTGGCCATTTTGAATCAGACAACTATATGACCTACTATGCCAAGAATGACAATTTGAAGAGGAATGGCATGGATTTCATCATCACAAAGGATGTTTCAAGATCTGTCTTGAAGTACAATGTTGTCAGTAACAGGATGATATCCATATGCTTATAAGGAACACCAGGAGCTCTGCTAACATAGTGCCTAAGGCACTTGACTGCTAACCAGAAGGCTGGCGGTTCAAACCCAACCAGCCACTCCTCAGAAGGAAGGTTGGGCAATCCTACTTCCTTAGTGATACTGCCTCGGAAACCCAAGGAGGGGTCGCTATGAGTCAGGGCCAACTCGACGGCAAATAACAACAGCAACACAAGGAACACCAGTTAATATGACTGTTATTCAAATTTATGCACCAACCACCAAAGCCAAAGATGAAGAAGTTGAAGATTTTTATCAACTTCTGCAGTCTGAAATTAACCAAAAATGCAATCAAGATATGTTAATTATCACTGGTGACTGGAATACAAAAGTTAGAAACAAAGAAGAATCACCATTAGTTGGAAAATTTGGCTTTGGTGACAGAAATAACGCTGGAGATTTCATGACAGAATTTTGCAAGACTGACGATTTATTCATTGCAAATACCCTTTTTCAACAACACAAATGGCAGCTATACAAGTGGACTTTGCCACATGGAGTACACAGGAATCATACTGATTATGTCTGTGGCAAGAGGCAAAGGAAAAGCTCAATATCTTCAGCCAAAACCATGCCAGGAGCTGATTGTGGAACAGACCATCAACTGTTCATATGCAAGTTCAACTTGAAGTTAAAGACAATTAAAACAAGTCCTTGAGAGCCAAAATATGATTTGTAATATATCCTTCCTGAATTTAGAGACCATCTAAAGAATAGATTTGATGCATTGAACACCAATGATTGAAAACCAGAATTGTGGGATGACATCAAGAATATCAGCAATGAAGAAAGCAAGAGTTCATTAAAAACACAAGAAGAGAAGACCAAAATGGATGTCAGACGAGACTCTGAAACTTGCTCTTGAGTGAAGAGTAGCTATAGCAAATGGAAGAAATGACAAGATATAAGAGCTGAACCAGAAGATTTCAAAGAGCACCTCAAGAAGACAAAGTCAATTATTATAATGAAATGTTCAAAGACTTGGAGTTAGAAAACCAAAAGGGAAGAACATGCTTGGCATTTTTCAAACTGAAAGAACTGAGGAAAAAATTTAAGCCTCAAGTTGCAATATTGAAAGATTCTATGGGCAATATGTTGAATGACACAGGAAACATCATAGATGGTAGAAGGAATATACAGAGTCACTGTACCAAAAAGAATTGGTTAATGTTCATTCATTTCAGGAGGTGGCATATGATCAAGAACCATTGGTATTGAAGGAAGAAGTTGAAGCTGCACTGAAGGAATTAGCACAGAACAAGGCTCAAGGAACTGACTGAATACCCACTGAGATGTTTCAATAAACAGATGCCCCCTGGAGGCACTCATTCACCTATACCAAGAGATTTGAAAGACAACTGCCTGGCCAACTGACTGGAAGAGTTCCATGTTTGTACCCATCCCAAAGAAAGATGACCCCACACAATGCTGAAATTATAGAAAAATATCATTAATATCCCATGCAAGTAAAATATTACTGAAGATAATTAAAAAATGGTTGCAGCAGTATACTGACAGAGAACTTCCAGAAATGCAAGCAGGGTTCAGAAGAGATTGTGGAATGAGAGGTATCATTGCTGATGTCTAATGGATCTTGGCTCAAAGCAAAGAATACCAGAAAGATGTTTACTTGTGCATTGGACTGTGTGAATCATAACAAATTGTGGATAACATTGAGAAGAATGGGAATTCCTGAACACTTAATTGTACTCATGAGGAACTTGTCCATAGATGAGGAGGTTGTCATTTCGACAAAAAAAGGGGACACTCCGTGGCTTAAAATCAAGAAGGGAGTGTGTCAGTGTTGTATCCTTTCACCATACTCATTCAATCTATATGCTGAACAAATAATCTGAGAATCTGGACTATAGGAAGGAGAATGTGGATCAGGATTGGAGGAAGAATCATTAACCTGTGATATGCTGATGATACAACTTTGCTTGCTGAAAGTGAGGATGACTTGAAGCCCTTACTGAGGAAGAATGACGAATACAGTCTATAGTATGGATTACATCTCAATATAAATGTGGTAGGTAGTTAAGTTTGTGTGTCAACTTGTCTGGGCCTGGTTGAATGTCTGGGCAGCTGGATGTAGTATTCCCCGTGATGAGACTGGTAATCAACTTCATGGTGGAAACTACTGTGAGCAGCTGAGTAGCTGCCTTCGGTTATGTGGTTTGCTTCCCATATATAAGAAACAGCTTTGGGAATAGTCTCTAGCTTATGGCACACTTGGATCCTGCATGTAGCCGTGTTGTTGTTCAGCAGCCTGCCATGCTCTGCCAACCTTGGGACTTAAAATGGACTTGAATTAATGGCCTGCCATGGGGTTTGGTAACATCGGGGCTGTGCCTTTTCACTTGTTGACCTTGGGTTTGTCAACCTCAGTAGCTAGCAGCTGCCTGAGTGGAGAGATGCCTCTAGCTTCAGTGGGCTGGGAGCTGGAGGCAGAGCTGAAGCCCAAGGTTGAGGGGCTTTCACATAGCCCCTAGAACCTGGCACTTGGAACTCAGACTTCTAGTCTGCTGAACTGTAAGAGAATAAACTACTGTTTATTCAGGTCATCCCATTTGTGGTATATTCTTGTCAGAGTGGTACTACTTAACCAGAACAATAAAGAAAACAAAAATCATCAAAACTTGACCTGCTTATGCAGCATCATGATAAATGGAGAAAAGATTGAAATTGTCAAAGACTTCACATTACTTGATTCTATAATTGGTGCCAATGGAAGCAGCAGTCAGGACATCAGAAGACATATAGCAATAGGTGCAAAGGACCTCTTTCAAGTGCTGAGGAGCAAAGATGTTTCCTTGAGGACTAAGGTGTGACCGACACAAGCCATGGTATTTTCAATCACCTCATATGCATGTGAGATCTGGACAATGAATAATGAAGACTGAAGAAGAGTTGATGTTTTGAGTTATGGTGCTGGCAAAGAATGCTGAAAGTATCATGGACTTCTAAAAGAACTAACAAATCTGTCCTGGAGGAAATGCCACCAGAATGCTCCTTGGAAGCAAGAATGTCCAGACTTCATTTCACATACTTTGGCCATGTTATCAGAAGGGACCATTCACTGGAGAAGGATGTCATGCGTGGTAAGGTGGAGGGTCAACGAAAGAGGGAAAAGCCCTCAAGGAGATGATTGACACAGTGGCTACAGCGATGGGCTCAAGTATAACAAGGATTGTGGTGGTGGCACAGGACTGGGTGGTGTTTCGTTCAGCTGTGCATAGGGTTGCCATGAGTCAGAGACAACTCAAAGGTACCTAATAACATCAACATAAAGCAAACAAAAATCCTCACAACTGGACCAATAATCTCATGATAAATGGAGAAAAGACTGAAGTTGTTAAGGATTTCATTTTACTTGTGTCCACATTCAATGCCCGTGGAATCAGCAGTCAAGAAAGCAAACAATGTATGACATTGGACAAATATGCTGCAAATGACCTTTGCAGAGTATCAAAGAGCCAAGATGTCACTTTGAAGACTAAATTGCACTTGACCCAAACCAGGGTATTTTCAATAGCCTCATATGCATGTGAGAGTGGGACAGTGAATAAAGAAGACCTCAGAAGAATTAAACTGCAATGTTAGTAAGAATATTGAATGCACCATGGACTATTAGAGTAAACAAATCTGTCTTGGAAGAAGTACAACTAGAATGTTCCTTGCACGTAAGAATAGCAAGACTTTCTCTTTCATATTTTGGTCATATTGTCAGAAGGGACTAGTCCATGGAGAAGGATATCATGACTGGTGAAGTAGAGGATTAGCAAAAAAAGGAGAAGACCCTCAACAAGATGGATTGACACAGTGGTTGTGATGATAGGCTCAAACATGACAACAACTGTGAAATGATGCAGGATAAGGCAGTGTCTTTCTGTTTTACTATGAGTAAAACTATGATTGCTGTGAGTTGGAACTGACTCAATTACATCTAACAACAACAAAAAACAACCATGTAATCCCACGTATGTTATGCACTTAACCCTGCAAAAATCTCACCTCCTTTGGCTTCCCTGATTGTCTTTCAGCCAATTATGGTTTTGTAGTTTTAGTTTCTACTCCAACTGTATAAAAATATCTTCTTCCTCATTGTCTGGCAGAACGATCATCTTCACTCCATGAATTTGGACATCTTCCTTGTCCAGAATGCCTCTATTCCTCAATAAACTTCTTTTGCTTTCACTTACGCAGGCTCAATGATGTTGCTCTACAACATTTTCTTTTGTGGCCAATATATAATCAAGCCTGCAAAGGAGTACATGAATCTTTATTACCTTAGTAGTCTGTGTGTGCCTTTTTTTGGCAAGGGTATCCCATAACACCTGGATTCTAGAGTTCCTGTGCTACCACTTGCTGGTGATAAGTCCTTGGAAAAGTGACTTGACTTCACTAAGATTCAGTTTCTTTTTATATCAAATTCAAAACAGAATAACAAATAGGGTGGCACAATGATTAAGCATTTGACCACTAATTAAAAGATTGATGGCTCAAACCCACCCAGTGGCTCAAAGGGAGAAATTCTTGGTGCTCTGCTCATGTAAAGATTATAGCCTAGGAAAACCTATGGGACAGTTCTACTCTGTCTTATTGGGTCACTCTGAGTAAACACTGATCAATGGCATTGGGATTTTGCTTTTTGGGGGTATTACAGAGGAGGAGTGAGAGGCAGCACAAATGGTTGGAGAAATAATTACAGAGGAGCTTTGAGCTCCCTCTCCCATCCCTGCTGGTCCCCATCTGTTCCTCTGCTTCAATCTTTTGATGGCCAACTAGATTATGCATCTTGCTAATAAGATGAAAGCTCTTTGGGTATCAAGGCTACTTACTAACAGAGGAAAATGAAATGTGTGAGGGGATTGTCCAGTGAAAATATTTATTGAGTATTGAGTATATACTGTGTGTAACACTGCATGAAGCAGAATATTAGCAAGCATGGTTCAACTCTCAAATCTCGGAATTATTCCATAAATTTAACCTTTTTCTCTCAGCAGAATAGATAACACATAATCATTGCTTTAAAGAACACAATTAAGAACATGTTTCTTTCAGTATCCCATCCTTCCTCTGCATGGCAGTTTCTTAAATCTGGTTTGCATTGCATTTTTCTTTCTTTTTTTCTTTTTTTCAGTGCAAATTTAGCATCTAGAAGCTAGTCCCTTGGGCAGTTGTGTCAGAATCTTTAGCTCACATCAATGTGTAAGGCTGATTCCTGTGGGCTCTTTAACATCATGTGATGGGGTGTTAAGACTGTAGTAGAGATGGGAGCAGGGAGGAGCAGAGGGGATAATGTTCCAGAATCTGAGCAAAAAGAGCAAGTTAGCAGAATCAAACTCAATGCTGCAGCCATTTGCACCTGGCTGTGCCCCAAACCAGTCCTCTAATCAGTCAATTTGATTCCATTTCCTAACCCTGGCATTAGAGCTTAATACAATATAATCCTTGGCAAAGGACTTGTCTGTTATAACAATAGCTATAAATTAATAGGGTTAATTGGACTGTACAGTTTGTATAGTCTTATTTCCTTCTGGATGATTTGTGATCAAATCTTCCACAGTACACCTTAAGGTTGGCTGTAGAGCTTTGCTAAGTTGTCAAAAATATACTAAAAAATAATTGCCAGAGCATATGAGTTTCAAGAGGAAGTTAACTATGACACCCAATGAAATTTGTTTTCCAATGTAGAGATTCAAAATGATGTTCATAGCAGCAAGTTAGCTTCAGTTTATCAATACAGTTTAGTTCTTAGTTTTCCATAAACTCGGGAATCAAGTGTACCTACCTTAAGAGGAAAATATATAACCTTCCCACAAAAATAAGTAAATAAATGACCACTTGAATATGGCTGAGCAAAGTTCAGGAAACCCAGTCATTTGCACTGTTAAACATCAAGCAATTTCATGACTATAGCTATGAGTCCTGAAGCCAAAAGATATCACTATCTTCTAAAAAAATTTAAAAAAATTTTCATGAGTTTTAGTCTATATGAAGATGTTGTTGTTGTTATGTGTCATTGAGTTGAACCCAACTCATAACAACCCCTCCTTGGGTTTCTGAGGCAGTATCACTACAGAAGTAGACTGCCCCATCTTCCTTCCAAGGAGTTGTTGGTTTGAACCACCAGCCTTCTTGTTAGCAGTCAAGTGCCTTAGGCACTATGCTACCAGAGGTCCATATATGAAGATAGGAGAGAGGAAACCTTATTCATATCAACACCTGCTATTGGGAGGCTAGCAGGCTGGCAAGTCCAAAATCCGTTGGTAAGTCTGGAGGATTCTCCCGGGTCACATAGTTGCAGAGTTTGGTGAACTCAGATCAGTGGGTCAGATCACCAGCTGTTATCTTAATCCAGGGGTGAGATGGTGATGAACCAAATGCAAGACCAGAGCAAGAGAGAGAACTTTCCCAGAACATTTATATATATACCCTCTAGGAAGCTAAAGATGGTGAATTGAGTCACACCCTTCAGCAAGGCAGGACTCAAGATACATCCCACCCTAAACCCAACAGCCAAACAGCCACTCCTCAGAAGGAAGATTGGGCAATCTACTTCCATAGTGATGTTGTTGTTGTTTGCCATCGAGTCGGCCCCGACTCATAGCGACCCCTCCTTGGGTTTCCAAGGCAGTATCACTACAGAAGTAGGATTGCCCAACCTTCCTTCTGAGGAGTGGCTGGTGGGTTTGAACCGCCAGCCTTCTGGTTAGCAGTCAATTGCTTTAGCCATAGTGATAGTACCCTGGAAATCCAAGGAGGAGTTGATATGAGTTGGATCCAACTCCATGGTAGTGAATTTAGTTTTTTTTTTCTTTTGGAAACAGGCACAGAAACTAAGATTTACAATACATTATAAAATGGAGGAAGATGGCTAGAAGGGCTGTATTAAATAACTCATTGCACTGCACTACTCAAAGCAATCTATAGGTTCAATGCAATCCCAATCTAGATACCATCAACATTCTTTAAGGACATGGAAAAACCAATCAATAATTTTATATGGAAAGGAAAGAGAGCATGGATAAGCAAAGAACCACTGAAGAAGAACAAAGCAGGAAGTCTCATACTTCCTGACCTCAAAGCCTAGTATAAAGCCACGGTAGTCAAAACAGCCTGATATGGGTACAACAGCAGGTACATAGACTAGTAGAACAGAATTGGGAACCCAGAAATAAATCCATCCTTTTATGGTCAGCTGATCTTTGACAAAGTGTCAAAACCCATTAAATGTAGGATAAGATAGTCTCTTTAACAAATTGTGTTGGGAAAACTGGTTATCAATTTGTAGAAAAATGAAACAAGAGCTGTACCTCACACCATACACAAAAGCTAACTCAAAATGGATCAAAGACTTAATTGTAAAATCTAAAACTATAAAGATCATCAGAGAAAAATAGAGGCAAATTTAGAGCCCTAATTTATGGCATAAATAGACCATCAAGCATAACCTAAAAGGCACAAACAGCAGAAGATAAACTAGATGACTGGGACTTTCTAAAAATTAAATTCTTATGTGTATCAAAAGACTTCTTCAAAAGAGTAAAAGAGAACCTACACGCTGGTGGGGGGAACATTTGGCAATTACATGTCTAACAAGAGAGTTATCTCTAAAATTTATAGAATCTTGAACACCTCAACATCAAGAAGACAAACAATCCAGTTAAAAAATGGATATAGGACATGAATAGACACTTCACCCAAGAAGACATTCAGGCAGCCAACAAACACATGAAATAATACTCTTGATCATTAGCCATTGTTGTTGTTGTTATGTGCCGTCGAGTCAGACCCAACTCATAGTGACACCTCCTTGGGTTTCCGAGGCAGTATCACTATGGAAGTAGATTGCCCCATCTTCCTTCCGAGGAGTGGTGGTGGGTTTGAACCGCCAGCCTTCTGGTTAGTAGTCAAGTGCCTTAGGCACTATGCTACCAGAGCTCCTTCATCAGCCATTAGAGAGATGCAAATCAAAACAACAATGAAATATCACCCTAGCTTTA
>NW_006921640.1:13609436-13619445 GCF_000298275.1 Orycteropus afer afer | reverse complement strand
AGTCAAGTGCCTTAGGCACTATGCTACCAGAGCTCCTTCATCAGCCATTAGAGAGATGCAAATCAAAACAACAATGAAATATCACCCTAGCTTTAACAGCAAAGTTCAACAGACAGAAGCAAACAAATACTAGCAAGGGTGTGGAAAGATTAGAACTCTCATACACTGCTGGTGGAACTTTAAAATGGTATAACCACTTCAGAAAACAGTATGGCACTTCCTTAAAGAGTTGGAAAGAGAAATATTATTTGATCCAGCAATCCCAGTATTTGGTATACATTCCACAACAATGAGAGCTAGGACACGAACAGATACATGCAGACCCATGTTCATCACAGCTCTATTCACAGTAACAAAGAAATGGAAGCAATCTAAGTTCCTGTCAATGGTTTAATGGATAACCAAACTATGGAATATACACACAATGGAATATATTGCAATAATAAAGAATAATGAAGAATCAGTACAATTCTTCTTAACATGGATGAACTTGGAGGACATTATGCTGATTGAAATAAGTCAATCACAGAAGGACAAATATTTTATGAGTTCATTATTTTACAAAGTCAAGCAAAGATTTATACACAGGAGGAAACTTTCTTTGTTGGTTACCAGGGATGGGAGTGGGGGGCGGGAATTGTTAGGTAAGTAAAAACACTGATTTTGGTGAATGGAAAGGCAATATACTAAAAGTGGGTGACCAGTACAATATCACTAGGAAAAGGAAGAAGCAGAGAGGTCCACAAGAGGAATTGAAAAAGGTAAATACTATTACATATACAATAACTGATTTTCGGTTACAACAAACATTAAGCTACTGGTGCATACATAGGTAGACAAGCAAGATGATCAGGTATAGGTTTAAGAACAAGAATATACCTATGATCATATATGGGTTTGGCACACCATATTTCTACATACATCTATGTAGATGCTATAAAAATGTCCATATATATAATAAACAGGGGTAAAGTTATGATCACTTCTTAGCCACTGCCAAATACTTTGAGGGAGTGAGCCACTAGGCTTGCAGACTCGAGACCATAGTCACTGGGAACGTCAAGTGCAATTGGTATAATATACTACACAAAAACATTGTTCCACATCGTACTTGCAAGAGGCCATCTAATTCAACTTTGGTCTCTCCTCATCTGGAGCAGAGAAGAGTGAAGAAAATCAAAGATATATGGAAACAATTAGTCCATGGGACTAGTGAACCATGGAACCCTCAGACTATACAACCCTGAGATCAGAGCTAGATATATCTGGCTACCACTACCAACAACTCCAAAAGAGATCAAAATTGGAGATACTGGCTAGAGTGGGAGAAAAATGTGGAACAAAACTCAAAATCCTAAAAAAGACCAGACTGATTGGTCTGGTGGTGACTGGTGAAACCCCCAATAATCACCCATAATCACCTTTTTGGCCTAGAATTGAATTTACTCCAGTGGCTTAACATTCAGCCAAACAATAGAAAGTTCTCTGAGGTGAACATTTACACCAGAGAGGTAAATTCCTTACAACAATCAGCCACAGGAGATATAAAGGGCAGCATTTGCATAAGGAGAAACTCAGAAAGCCAGAATACATAGGAAAAAAGGACACAGGTAAAAGGTAACTGCATGGAGGAAGTGAGCGGAGAGCTGTTACACTGTGGAATTTTAATCACTGTCACAATATGAAATGTGTATGAACTGTTGAATGGAACATGATTTTGCTCTGTATGCTTTCACCCAAAGCACAATAAAAAGTTTTTTAAAAAATCTGACAAAATAGCAAAAAATAATACTTTCCTAAATAGCCTGTCTTGTTGTTCTCACTTCCGCCCTCACAGTCCAAACCATGGGTTAAGGGCCAGTATTCTCCTCTAGAGTTCATGAAGCCTTTCTTGATTGCTCCGATGGTTGCTGACTCCTACTTTCCTTGAATCTTTGCAGCAGTTACACTATGTATGGTGAATCTCCACAAAGAGTGGGACTTCCTCCTTAATAGATATAACCATTTGTCATCAAATCAATACCAATTCATGGCAACTCTGTATGTCAAAGTAGATCTGTGCTCCATAGGGTTTTCAATTGCTGATTTTTCAGAAGTAGGTCATCAGGTCTATCTCCTAAGGTGCCACTGGATAGACTTGAATTTCCAACCTTAGAGTTAGCAGGCAGGTGTATTAACTATTTGCACTACACAGGGAATCTCCTACCAAAATACGACATCCATATTCTTTTGTGAATTAATGATTCAATCTCCTAAATTAGTCTTTATCTGTAAAATCTTCATATGTAAAATTCCTACCTTGAAGATTGCTATCAAAATTACAGAAAATAAAGTATTTAAAATAAACAAAACATCTGTACCACAGAAGATGCTAATTAATTTCTGTCACTCTCTTCTTTATCTCCAATGTCTAGTACATCTCTTGATCAACTAGCAAGTGTGTCAATGAATAGGATAAACAGGTATCTCATATGACATTCTTTATCAATCAGTATATTCTTTTCTATTCCTTTTAAAAGTATAGAATGCTTCAAAGCTATGATGGAAAAATTCAATGTTCTTTGTGCTCCTCCCATGATTTTTTTCATCTCAAATATTGCGCTGCCTAATCACACCAGGCCTGTTTAGGCCCGTCTCCAGTTATTAGTTAATTCAAATGCTTATTTGTTTGTAGATTTCATTTACATTTCAATCTTATGGACTAATTGCTAATGATGTTATTGAAGTAAACAGTTCAGGAAAGCTGCCAGCGTGTGTGTTATGAATTCATCACTGGTAAAAGCCCTTCTTCTGCCAAGCATGCACAGAATGTATAAAATATTCAGAATGGAAGATGAGTTGCTCATGCAGCAGAAAATATCCCAGCAGATTTGCAGCTCAGCACAGAACAGCAGGTGAAAACTTAAGTCCAGAAAACTATATCATGCAGGCCTATATATTTGTATTTATGGCAAAAGAGAAGAGACTCTTGGCTGGGTTTGAAACATGACCTGAAATGTAGGTACTGTATACGGCCAAACAATATAACAGTTATACAGTATACAGTTATAACAATAACAACAACAAAATAAAAACCAAACTAACTGCCACTGAGTAAGATCCAACTCATAGTGACCCCTCCTTAAGTTTCCAAGGTGATAACACTACAGAAGTAGATTGCCTAATCTTCCTTCTGAGGAGTGGCTGGTCGGTTTAAACCACCAGCCTTCTAGTTAGCAGTCAGATGCGTTAGGCACTATGCTATCAGAGCTCCTATAATAGTTATAAAGCTATACAGTATAACAGTTATGAGGTACACAGTTACATGATAAAGCAGTTATAATAGTATAACAGTTACAACAATAACAGTTATACAATGTAACAATTATAATAGCAAAATAGTCATATAGTTATACAGTATAAAGTTATGTACTGTAACAGCTAAGTAGTACACAGTTCTACGGCATAATGTTTATAATGTTTAACAGTTATAATAGTATAGCAGCTATATTGTATAATAGTTATAACAGTGTATTACTTACTCAGTATACCAGTTATAACCACTATAACAGTATAACCATTATACAGCTATACAGTATAAATTTACACAGTATGATAGTTATGCCATATACAGATATACATCATAACAGTTACACATTTTAACAGTTACAACACTGAAGCAGCTATTCAGTAGACAATTTTACATTATAATAACAATATACCAGTTATACAGTGAAATAGTTACATCAGTGTAACAGGTATATAAGCAGCTCTGGTGGCATAGTGCCTAAGGCATTTGAATGCTAACCAGAAGGCTGGTGGTTCAAACCCACCAGACACTCCTCAGAAAGAAGATTGGGCAATCTACTTCCATAATGATACTGCCTCAGAAACCCAAGGAGGGGTCGCTATGAGTCAGATCCAACTCGATGGCAGTACATTACGTTGCTTTAGTACAACAATTATAATAGTATAACAGTTATACAGCTATATACTATTAAGTTATACAGTATAAAAGTTATGAGTTATACACTATAACAGTTATACACTATGAAAGTTATAACTATAACAGTTATGCAGTATATAGTTTTACAGTATAGCTTTGCCATATAACAATTTTAATAGTATAACAGTTCTACAGCTATGCAGTCTAAAGTTACAGTTATGCAGTATACAGTTATACTCTATAACAATGTAACAGTTATGCAGCATAATGGTTATAATGGTGTATAACAATTATAACAGTAAATGTTATATAATTTATCAGTTTTACAGTATAATAGGATAACAGTTATGCAGTATACAGTCACAGTACAACTGTTAAACACCCTGCGGCTCCCTCAGCCCCTGTATCTTGCAGACTTGATGACTTCTATCTCAGAGGAAGGGAAATTGCTTACCTCATCCACACTCAATCCCAGTCATTCTAACAGTCTCCACATCCTAAGCCCAAGCTTTACATGACAGAGACTCTTCTTGAGTGTCCTTGTGCTTGTGACCATTACCTCCAGGAATGAAGTGCTGACTACTGAGAGACTAGTGTTTTCAAACACTAAGAACCATTATAAAGGTCATATATAAGTAGGCAGTAAAGGTGTTGGAAATCCCACTGCATACAAGCAATCAACTTAGTTAATTAAGCCCCTGTGAGTTAGATTTCTACAGTACAGAAAAGGCTTCCTGCTTGGACATTACAACCCTTTCCTGTCAGTTCCTGAAAGTAAAATGATTTAGTTTTATTTTCTAATTAGATGAAGGATCAGAATTGCAAATGCACTTGGGATAAGTGACCTAGTGATTTACAGTCACATCAGAAGGAAATCTTAAAGTCTACTCAGGTTGTATGTTTCATGCAATCACTAAGCCACACTGGAAAAGGACACACATTGATGTCTCCTCTACTCGACAAAGATCATACTCATTAATTATGCCAGAGCATCACTCAGAGATGCCATAGAAAATGGACAGAAACAAACAATCCAATTAAAAAATGGACAGAAGACATGAATACATACTTCACTAAAAAGGATATTCAGGTAGCCAAGAAGCACATGAAGAAATGTTCACGATCATTAGCCATCAGAGAGATACAAATCAAAACAACAAAGAGATACCATCTCACCCCAGCACTAATGGCAAAGTTCAACAAGACAGAAAATAACAAATGCTGGTGAGGATATGGAGAGATTGGGACTCTCATACACTGCCTGCTGGTGGGACTGTCAAATGATACAACCACTGTGGAAAGCAGTATGCCAATTTCTTAAAAAGCTGGAATTATGAATATCATTTGACCCAGCAATTCCATTACTAGGTATCCTAAAGAAGTGAGAGCCAGGACAAGAACAGATACATGCACACCCATGTTCAGCACAGCACTATTCACAATAGCAAAAAGAAGGAAACAACATAAGTGTCTATCATCAGAAGAATGGATACCAAACTACGGTACAGACACACAATGGAAAACTATGCAACACAAAGAATAATGTAGAATCTGTGAACCACCACATACTGTGGATGAACTTGGAGAACATTATGCTGATTGAAATTAGTCAATCCAGAAGGACAAATATTCTATTAGTCTGTTATTGTGAAAAGTCAAGGAAAGGTTTATATATGGAAGGCAACATTTTCTGTTGGTTACCAGGGGTAGAAGGGGAGGGGGAAAAAGAAAACAGACAGAGACAAAAGCAAACATGGCTTCCAGAAAAAAAAAAATCTATTTAAGTGTTCTAATTTTCTCTTTCGACTCTCTAAATTATAAGATAAACTGATTAATCACATGGAATAACCTACAACAGAATTTAATGTTGAAAATTTCTGGCATAAGGAGAAAACGTGACACTCAAATCTCATTAATATGATAAAAGGAATATTTAAAAAAAAATCTACAACTGTGCCTAAAACCCAGAAAAAGTGCTTTTTACATTCATCAAATGTCAAGGAATTTCTGCAAGAAATAGTATTGGTGATGATGAAGGGACTGGCTGCTTGACCAGCACACAAATCATTGCATGAAAAGAAAACCCAGTCTATGCAGGGTATGTATCTACATAGAGAGCACAATATTACCTCACTAACAGGTAGGCCAGGGGTCAATCAGTGTAGATGGAACCACAAAGTAACCACTGTTTTTACCTCCTAGAACAATGGGATGCACTGACCATTCTTGGCTTTCATTTGGCAAAGGCTTTGCACTAAGTATGGACAAGGGAAGGAGTGAGGAATTCAACTAATAAGAAAATTCAGCTAGGTTGTAGACTAAAAAACACAAAGATCAAATCCACCACATCCATACAAACCACTTAGAATATACATTTTTTTTTAAAGGGCAAAAGACCTCATTTATAATAACACTATAAATGTCAGCAACTTTAAGATTTTTATTGTTGTTAGCTGTTGATCAGTAGCTTGCAACTCTTGACAACACTATGTACAACACAATGAAACACTGCCCAGTCCATGGCATCCTCACAACTGTTGATATGCCACTGTGTCAATCCATCTTGTTGAGGGTCTTCCTCTTTTTCACCAAGCATCCACTTTACCCAGCATAATATCCTTCTCCATGGAATGGTCCCTCCTGATAACATGAAAAAAAATCTTAGACAAAATCTCGCCATCTTTGCTTCTAAGGAGCATTCTGGCTGTACTTCTACGAAGACAGATTTAATTTAAGATTAGCAGGTAGAAAATTGAGCTGTAAAACTTAAAAAATTAGTTTATAAAATTATATATACATATATAGAGATAGATAGATATAGATACTCTCTCTCTCTCTCTCTCTCTCTATATATATATATATATATCTACTTTATTATAAAAATCTACTAAAAGAAAATAGAGGTATTTGTATATACAATAGTATTTATTATTTCATCTTCCAAAATGTAACCCCAAAGGGCAAAGAAAAAGAGCAATTTGAAAACAAATAAATACAGACACACATATAATTTAAATATTGGGGGAATATGCTGAACTCTTTATGACAAATCCCTAATAGATAAAGATTATTAGTAAAATAATATGAGAAAAAATATTTTTGAAACCTTCAGCAAAACACTCAAACCAAAACCAAACTCACTGCCATCAAATCAATTGCAATTCATAGCGACCCCATTGGGTTTCCAAGGCCGTAAATCTTTATGGAAGCAGACCACCTCATCTTTATTCCATGGAGTGGCTGGTACATCTGAACCATCAACCTTTTGGTTATCAGCTAAATGTCTTAACCACTACACCACCAGAGCCCCTTCAACAAAACACTAATATCCTCAAATATCTGAATAAAATGCTTAGCACACTTCAAGTAAATAATATTAAAACCATGAAATACAGTTCTTTTAAAATATATCACACATTTTATAAAACTTATAACTCATCTTTAGCAAGAGTCAGAACTAAGGATACTCTCATGTACTGCCTGTGGGAATATAAATTGGTACAAACTTTACTAAGCACAATTTGAAAGTGTGTATCAGAAGTCTTTCCATGACCAGGAAAAATTCTAATAAAACTAAGTATAAATATGTAGCTAAAGGATGCCATTTGTAGCACTATTTAAAATTGCAAAGTAATTACAAATAATCTCAATATTCAACTTTAGGGAGTAATAAAATGATATATATCATTTATTCATTAGAAGTATGTGAAAGATATATACTTAATTTTGTTGTTGTTGTTGTTACGTGCCGTCGAGTCAGACCCGACTCATAGCGACTCCTCCTTGGGTTTCCAAAGCAGTATCACTACAGAAGTAGATTGCCCCATCTTCCTTCCGAGGAGTGGCTGGTGGGTTTGAACCTCCAGCTTTCTAGTTAGCAGTCAAGTGCCTTAGCCACTACGCTACCAGAGCTGCTATATACTTAATTGTTGTTGTTGTTGTTGTTATGTGCCGTTGAGTCGGCCCCGACTCATAGCGACCCCTCCTTGGGTTTCCGAGGCAGTATCACTACAGAAGTAGGATTGCCCAACCTTCCTTAATAGAAGACACTTAATAGGATGAAAGCATGTTTACAAATACTATACATATTGTGATCTAATTTTGTTAATATGCAGTCATTCATATTTAACATTCATATACATTCATTTATGACCTCATGGAGGTTGCATTTTTGAGAATTTTTATATATCACTACATATATATTCAGAAGGCTAGATATACTGTGGTAATAGTGATTATCTCAACCTTGAAAGATCTTTATTTAATAAAAAGGCTTCGAAAATAACATTTAAGAAATGATAATGGCATTATTGAATTCAGTCAAATTACCAGTTATTAGATAGGTTTTTAAACACCAGCTTTTGAATCCAAACATTTTCTTTGAAATAAGCTAAACTATGCAATTCACAATTAATAAGTAGGTTGTTTCACTTAAGTATTAAGACTGAATTAATAATTTATTTAAAAACTTTTCTTCTACAAATGAGTCTGAATAAAAGGAAGGGCAACAGAATGAGAAAAAAAAGTGATGAGAAATGCTAAAATAAATTCTTATTGGAAAATCATTATTTTCTTCCAGCAAATTCTCACTCCTTTCTCTGTGTTGTTGTTGCTATGTGCCGTCGAATCAGACCGAATCATAGTGACCCCTCCTTGGGTTTCCAAGGTAGTATCACTATGGAAGTAGATTCCCTCTTCTTCCTTCCGAGGAGTGGCTGGTGGGTTTGAACCGCCAGCCTTCTGGTCAGCAGTCAAGTGCCTCAGGCACTATGCTACCAGAGCTCCTTATTTAAATTAACTAAATGGAAACATATTTCCCACCAACTCAATTGAGATTCAACCAATCATAGAAAAGATTTCCTTTAAAATGAACAACAGTAGTAGAGTCTTCAAATTTTAAAAACATGCATGTCCAGTGACTCTCTCACTTGTAGACTACTTGTTTGTGGATGTTGCAATGATGAGAAAAATGACAATTCATGCATATGGAGTCTTACATACAAATTTGATTTATTTTAAATACCTAGTCCTTGTATTTTTTCCCAAGCCACTTAAAAGGTTTTGTGATTAACATCATTTCCATGCCATTCACTTACTCACTGAGCTTGATTTAGTTTATTATATCTCAAGCAATCCCTAGCACTATGTTTTAGTTTCAGATCCAACAGAGCTCTATTTTCAAACTGAAACAATTGATTTAACAAGTCTGCAAAAGGCATACATATGTCTGAGAATTAGTAAAGTGTTATATAATATTATATCTTGTGTCTACTCTGTGTGTCTAATTTTTTATTCAGTCAGAAAATAATGATAATCATAACAATGATACTCATTTTTATATATATACAAAGGGGAGGAATAATACCAGCCCTTCTTTCACAAACAGGGATGGTTCAAACATTTAATGAATATACATTCTGTTGCAAGTTTGCAAAGTTATTCACTTCTGATGCAATATGAGGTATACATAGAAGCAAACTGCATAATCCTTCAAGTTGGAAAGAGAAAATAAGCTTAAGAAGGCAATCTAATACTTACTCATACAGACCATCAATTGCTCATGGGCAAATTCAAATTGAAGCTGAATAAAATTTTTAAAAGTCCATGAAACTTAAAGTTTGACATTGAGAATATCCCACATGAATTTAGAACCATCTCAAGAACAGATATGACATACTGAACATTAATGATTAAAGATTAGATGACTTTGGGGATGATATCACAGACATCCTGCATGAAGATGGCAAAAGTTCCTTAAAAAGACAGGAAAGAAAGAGAAAAAATTGATGTCAGAAGAGACTCTGAAACTTGCTCTTGAATGAAGAGAACCTGCAGGAAATGAAAGAAAGGAAGTAAAAGAGGTGGACAAAGTATTTCAAAGGGCAGTTCAAGAAGGCAAAATAAAGTATTATAATGAAATGTATATCTTCAGCCAAAATCAGGCCAGGAGCTGATTGTGGAACAGACCATCAACTGCTCATAGGCAAATTCAATTTGAAGTTAAAGACAATGAAAACAAGTCCAAGAGAGCCAAAATATGATCTTGAATATATCCCTCCTGAGTTTAGAGATCATCTAAAGAAT
>NW_006921640.1:13606760-13607479 GCF_000298275.1 Orycteropus afer afer | reverse complement strand
AATGAAATGTATGAAGACCTGGAGTTAGAAAACCAAGGGAGAAGAACATGATCAGCATTTCCAAAGCTGAGAGAATTGAAGAAAAAAATTCAACCATCAAGTTGCAATACTGAAGGATTCTATGGGCAAAATATTGAATGACACAGGAAGCATTAAAACAAGGTAGAAGGAATACTCAGAGTCACTGTACCAAAAAGAACTGGTCCACATTCAATCATTTCAGGAGGTAGCATATGATCAAGAACTGATGGTTCTAATGGAAGAAGTCCAGGCTGCACTTCAGACCTTGGCAAAAAACAAGACTCCTGGAATGGACAGACTACCAAGTGAGATGTTTCAATGACCAATGACAACACTGGAAGTGATCACTTGTTTATGCCAGAAGACAGCTATATAGCCAACCGGAGGGAAGAGGTCTATATTTCTGCCCATTTCAAAGAAAGATGATACAACAGAATGTGGAAACTATCATACATAAGTAAAAATTTGCTGGAAATAATTTTTTAAATGGTTGTAGCAATACATCAGCAGGGAACTGCCAGAACTTCAAGCCAGATTCAGAAGAGGATGAGAAACAAAGGATATCACTGCTGATGCCCAATGGATCTTTTTTTTTTTCTTTCTTTCTTTTTTTTATTATTGTGATTTGGGTGAAGATTTACAGAGCAAATTCACTTTCCATATAGCAGTTTACATATACTTTGTCTCATGACATTGAC
>NW_006921640.1:13597882-13604336 GCF_000298275.1 Orycteropus afer afer | reverse complement strand
CTTGTTTCTACCACTTTATCCTGCTTCTTTGTGTGGACTGTGATGGTCTGTTGTCTCAGAGGCATCGTGGCGTTGTTGTATTTATATCTCTGTTAACTATTTGTGAAGAGCAGCCAGGGGTGACTTAGGCTCTTCTTGGTGGTTTTTTATCATTGGCCTATTGGTGGAGAAGGAGGTAGTGGCTGTCGCTCAGTAAGTGAAGTTGCAGGAGGTATGGGTGTAGTTGTGTCTTATGAGGACTGTTGTTGTCTCCCACTCAATCAGACCCAAATTACAATTGAATAACCTTCAAAAAACTTGTCAGTCTTGCAGGTCCTGAGTGTCTTTGGTGTTGCTGGAAAGCAGAACATGTTCTTAAGCCCCAGGAATATGCGAGAGCACTATCTCTTTAAATATCCAAAATAGTCTAGCCTCTTTTTAAACCTTCAAAATGGCGGCACACTCTGGACCAGCAAAAGTCCATAGCTCAGCCCACCTTTCTCTTCACCTTCTCTGTTTGTTTCCCAGCCACTGTGCACAGTCCTCGGTGCAGTCCCTGGCTAGCAGGGTGATTTTTAGGTTAATTCTTAAGTTCCTACCACCCCAGGAATCTGCAAGAGCGCTGTCTCTTTAAATATGCAAAATAGTCAATGTGCTTTTTAAACCTTCAAAATGGTGGCATCCTCTGGACTGGCAAAAGTCCACAGCTCAGCCCACCTTTCTCTTCACCTTCTCCATTTGTTCCCGCAGCCACCGTGCACAGTCTTCCGTGCGGTTCCTGGCTAGCAGGGTGATTTTTAGGTTTATTCTTAAGTCCAGCCACCACTCGGGAATCTGCAAGCTGTCTGTGCCGTCAGGATCACTCACCACTGCTGCCAGACCGCAGCTCCATATGTCTCCTTTTTTGGTATTTTCACACAAATTCTTCTGCTAGTTGGGGTTTAGTTCACTTCTATATCCTTCCCTTCAAGGCCAGGGGTCCAGGATTATCTTCTGTGTCTGTGTTAATTGTTTTCCCTTTTCTTTGTTGAAGAGGGTCTGTGCAGTCTTTCTGTCTAGTCTGCCATCTTGCCAGAATTCTGTCCAATGGATCTTTACCAAAAGCAGAGAATAACAGAAAAATGTTTACCTCTTTTATTGAATAAGCAAAGGCATTTGACTGTGGCATAATAAAATTATGAATAATATTGAGAAGAATGCAAATTCCAGAAAACTTAATTATACTCATGTAGAAACTGTACATAGACCAAGAGGCAGTGGTTCAAATAGTACAAAGGGAGAATGCATGATTTTAAATGAGAAAAACTGCCTGTCATGTTTGTATCTGTTCACCATGCTTATTCAATACATATACTGAGAAAACAATCTGAAAAAACTTGACTATATGAAGAAGAATGGGGTATCAGGATTGGAGGAAGACTCATTAACCTCCTGCGATATACAGATTACTTGAAGCACTTATTGATGAAGATCAAAGTCTTCAGTATGGATTATATCTCAGCATACGGAAAACAAAAATCCTCCCAGCTGGATCAATAAATGGAGAAGTTGTAAATGGAGAAAATAATGAAGTTGTCAAAAAATTCTTTTTACTTGGATCCACACTCAATGCCCATGGAAGAAACAATTTAAAAAATCAATTGCATTAGACAAATCTGTTGTGGAAGACCTCATTAAAGTTTTAAACCAAAGATGTCACTTTGAGGACTAAGGTGTGCCTGACCCAAGCCATGATGACATTTTCAATCCTCTTATGGATGTGAAAGCTGGACAGTGAATAAGGAAGACTGAATGATAATTGATGCCATTGGTTTATGATGTTGATGAATAATACTGAATATAGCATAGACTGTCAGAAGAGCGAACAGGTGCATCTTGGAAGAACACTCCTTAGATATGAGGTTAGTGGCACATTGTTCTGGTTACTTAGTACCACTCAGACATGAATATGCCACAAATGGGATGGCCTTAACAAACAAGAGTTTATTCTCTTACAGTTTGGAGGCTTTAAGTCCAAGTTCAAACTGCCAGGCTCTAGGGGCTGGGTAAAAGCCCCTCAGCCTTGGGTTTCAGCTTTGCCTCCAGCTCCAGACCCACTGAAGCTAGAGGCTTTTCTTCACTCAGACAGCTCCTGGCTACTAAGGCTGCCAAGCCCAAGGTGGACAAGAAAAAAGGCACAATCCCAATAATACCAAATCACATGGCAGGCCATTCATCCAAGTATTGTAAGTCCCAATGTTGGCAGAACATGGCAGGCTGCTAAACAACAACACAGCTACACGCAGGTTCAAGGTACCATAAGCTAAAGACCATTCCCCAAGGCTTCTAATTATATACAGGAAGCAGACCACATTCCCTAAGGTAGCTACTCATCTGCGCCCAGTAGATTCCACCATGGAGTTGATTACCAGTCTCGTCGTGGAGAATACTATATCCAGCTGCCCAGCCTTTCAACCAGGCCCAGCCAAGTTGACACACAAACTGAACTACTACACACATCATCTTACATACTTTGGACATATTACATGAGCAACTCACTCACTCACTCACTCACTCACTCACTCACTCACTGCCATCAAGTTGTTTCCGACTCAAAGTGACTACTCCTTGGGTTTCCAAGGGCGTATCTCTACAGAAGTAGATTGCCCAGTCTTCTAAGGAGTGGCTGGTGGGTTTGAACTGCCTACCTTCAGTCCCTGGAAAATGGCATCATATTTAGTAAAGCAGAGGATCAGTGAGAAAGGGGTAGACCCTCCACAAGATGGACTGACACAGTGGGTGCAAAAATGGGTTCAAACATTGCAATGATAGTGAGAATAATGCTGGACAGGGCCATATGTCATGCTGTTGTACATAGGGTCACTATGGATCAGAACTGACTCAATGGCACTTAACAACAACACTTATGTGCTAATGACATTGTCATATGAGATATATCATTCTACTATCCCAGCAAAAATGTATTAGTACTGTTTTGCAGATTGTGAATCCAAAGATTAGAAATGGTAGCTGTCATGCCCAAGGATCCAAGAGAGTTGTCAGTAAAAAAATGTTACAAAATAGAAAATACTTTAAAAATTAACACCTCCCAAGCCTACCTGTTACTACTGAAGTTTTCAGTATGAAATTTTGAGGATATTTTTTTTCCTCCCTCTCATTTTCCTAAAATCTATAGTCTTTAATTTGTGTATCTTTCTTTCAACTTATTACTCATCTAATCTTTTTGTGGGTGCAGAGCTGAGTCATATAAGAAAATAAGATTACTGTAGAATGAGTTATCTTCTCCCACCCCCATCCTCACTATCATCACCCATCCTTGCATTTCCAAGATTTTGCAGCAAATCTTGAAAAAAAATAACTATCCAGTCTTTATTAGTATTATTATTCAACCTTTGTCAGGCTTCTGAAAAAGTAATTAAAAAGAGAAAAATAATTTTTTAATCTATACATAAGTAATATTGAAAATAAGAAAGTGCTGTAAGATTGCTTTTCTATTTGTATATATGTGTGTGTTTTAGTTTCATAGTGCTGTTGTACTCTAAGAAGTTATGAATGTATGTATCAGAAGTCTTTTTGGAAACAGACACACTAACTCATTTGTACAAAGAAATGCAGTGCAATGTGATTTGGGAGTTGTCTTTTCACCTGTGAGTGAGACATCCTGAGTTTTACACACCTCAAAGTGAAAAAACCAAACTCAATTCCAACGAGTTGATTCCAACTCATAGTGACCACCATTGGGTTTCTAAGGCAGTAAATCTTTACAGAAGTAGATTGTCCACTCTTCCTTCCATGGGGCACCTGGTAGGTTTGAACTCCCAACCTTCTGGTTAACAGTCAAATGCCTTAGGCACTGGGCCACCAGGACTCCTTTTGTATACTTACTCCCCACTTATCAACATGACATGGTTAGTTTCCAAAGACCAGGTTGCTCAGTGAAAATCAGCATTATGTGAAAATGTAGGATGACCACTTCAGATCACAAAATGAAAGATGATTGCATCATCACATAATTGCCAACTTATATTATTACATAACTGCTAAACCACTGAGAATGATGACGTAGCCAGGTTGAGATAGAATATTAACCCTCACATCCAGCCTTACTTTTACCTAGCACCTTGGCATTCTTAACTTCCAGATATAGATCATTAATGTACAAAATACTTGCACAGTAGATTTTTCACTGTTGTCATAAATGCAAAATGTCAGATAACAAGATAAAAGGAGTCAAAACCAAACTAAACTCCTAAACAAGGAGTCAAAACCAAAACTAAACTCACTGCCATTGAGTCAATTCCAATTCATAGTGACCCTGTAGGACAGAGCAAAACTGTCCCATAAGGTTCCCAAGGCTGTAAATCTTACAAAAGCAGACTGTCTCATCTTTCTTCCAAAGGGTAGCTGATGGGTTCAAACTGACAATGTCTTGATTATCAGCCAAATGCTGTAACCACTGTGCAACCAGAGCTCCTAAAGAAGGAGTTGTTGTTGTTGTTGTTATGTGCCATGAAGTCGGCCCCGACTCTTAGCGACCCCTCCTTGGGTTTCCAAGGCAATATCACTATGGAAGGAGATTGCCCAACATTCCTTCTGAAGAGTGGCTGGTGGGTTTGAACCACCAGCCCTCTGGTTAGCTGTGAAGTGTCTTAGGCACTATGGTATAGTGCTTTTACCCAAACTACTCTTCACCTCTCAAGATTAAGAGACAACCCATGAAAATATTCCTGACACCAGGAAAGATCTCCATTTTAGACTTGATTTCATGAATGCTTAGCCTGTTCTCAAACCTTCCTTCATACTAGCTGAGCTGATAAAACTTTCTCCATCTGTCTCCACCTACCAATCTAATGATGCCTTCTACTAGGATTGCCCTTACACACTCCCACCCATATCCACCCATGTCAAAGACTCCCACATGCTAAGCTTCTGTATTTATTATCAGACTAAATCCCTTTCCACATCCTTTCATTTTCCCAAGAAGAAAAGAATCAAACAACTTTCAACTATTCCTTTCACAGCTGTCATTATCTATCTCTCCTCTTTTTCCATAGATGGTGAGTACAAGAGGTTATAATTTCTCACTTTCCTTACCTTGCTGCCCTTGATAAGGAGCACCCACACCTTTTTTATTTTAGAATTTGTTTATTTGTATTTATTTTTATTATTGTTTTCTTAGTAATTGCTCCTGAAAAATAGATTAAAACAAAAAAAAATATGTAAGAAGACAAAAAGACATTTTAAAGATAAAAGAAATTTCATAAAGTTCTACGTCACTTCCTAGGAGGTTCAGTGATATACTTTGTAATTATGTCCTTGGATAGTGGCCAGAGGCATTCAACAGACTTTTTCTGAGTAACTATTCTGTGAGTACTGCCACGCTAACTCAGCAATGCAGAGTACGTCAGAGTTGGAGTCTTTCCTTATGAACAGCCCTGAATGATAAATTAAGGATTCTGTATCCCTAGAAAACCAACTGAGATTTCTGAGCAATTGGTCAGATTTATGTTTTAGTACTATAGTTCTACTAAAAGGAAGAGCAATGCCCAAACCAGGTGCTATTTGTTTATTCAGAGTTCAGCAAATATTTATCAAGCACTTACCATAAGCTAGGTGCAGAACAAGGTATCACAGGTGCAGAGATAAATTATTTAAATCTCTAACCTGAATAAAATCACATTCTAGGAGAAACCAGAATGAAATAGTCAAATATTAACAAAACAACAAGCAACAATTTAATGGAAATAGGTGTAAGCTGTAATAGAAACTTTGAAGAACTAACTACACTTCATCTAGTTAGAGCACCTTGCAGAACCAGGTGTGAGATGACCTGAGCTAAGCTAGCCAATGAGGACAGAAGTGCAGAGTCTGATGGGAAGGTCAGGCAGAAAAGGCCTTCTACATTAGGATTATAGAAGTATGAGATGCATAGGCACTCTGGTGGTGTAGGACCTAAGGCATTTGACTGCTAACCAGAAGGTTGGTGGTTCAAACCCACCAGCTGCTCCTCAAAAAGAAGGTTGGGCAATCTACTGCCTCAGAAACCCAAGGAGGGGTCGCTTTGAGTGGGATCTGACTCAACGGCAGTGAGTTTGGTTTGGTTTTGGAGAATGTAGGGGGCAAGGAAGAGCTAGGGACTAAGAGTAAAAAGACCAAGTTGTTCAAATAGAAGACAATTTAGCCTGTCCTGGGCACTGTAACTCACGAAGTGTTTTTATTCCCTTCCAGAACTACTTCCTAATCAGTTTCTTAAACTACTAGTCTTCTCTTCCATCCCTCACCTCCATTCCTCAGGCCAGTTTGCACTGATTCTCTCTTTCCCTTGCTTGGGTGGCAACGTATATGTATCCTCTTAAGCTTTCTAGCTTGTTGCCTAAGCTTATTCTACACTTAGCTTCTTCACCTATTGTTTCTGCAACCAGCAAGCCTGGTGTACAGCAACAACCCTTACAGACATTGTTTCCACCAAGGGGAA
>NW_006921640.1:13594091-13597782 GCF_000298275.1 Orycteropus afer afer | reverse complement strand
TTTTTGGAGAGAACAGGAGACCAGGAGAGGGCTACAATGATAAAAGATAAAAGGGAAGAGACAGGAAGAAGGGGAGAGGGAAAAAAGGTTTTGAAAGAGGTAATAAAAGAAAAAGAAACAGAAGGTTTGTGATGATTTGCATTTGCTAGAAAGTGGTAGATTCATATGAAAATACCTAAAACAATAATTTGAACACTATGTTCAGTCTCTCAGCCTAAGTTATATTTAGGGTCAAAGATTATTGGCTAGAATACTCTTTGCCATATGAACATAGTTTCATGTAGGTTGTGGGGAATATCTGCCAGAGATACTTCTCCTGGATTATGGCAACACTTTTATCACTTCCATTTTCTAGGACTGTCATCTCCTAGGCCTTGTGCCAGACCTTGTTCCTCAAGAGCCTTCTGGACGTTCTCTGCCACTCTCCATCACTATCTGTTCTCCTTAGCAGCATTGTGCCACCCTCCCTCTTTTTATCTCCTCTGTCACTGTTTTTTCTTCTAGTTAGGCACCAGCCTTCTTCCTAATCTGACATCTTAACCCTAAAAACAACCAAAACTCAATAATTAGAAAACAACTCAATAAAACAATAAGCCAATGATTTGAACAGACAACATGCAAATGAGAACATGAAAAGGTGCCCAATATCATTAGTCATCGAACTCAGAACCAAACTCTCTGGCATCGAGTCAATTCTGACTTATAGAGACTCCCACTGGATTTCCAAGGCTGTAAATCTTTATGGAAGTACATCACCCCATCTTCCTTCCATGGAGCTGCTGGTGGGTTTGAACCACTGACCTGGTTAGCAGCCAAATGCCTTATCCACTAAACCACCAGATCGCCTTCATTAGTCATCAGGGAAATGTAAATTTAAACCACAATTAGATACCACTACACTACTATTAGTATGGCTAAAATTAAAAAGACTGGCTATACCAAATACTAGTGAGGATGCCAAGAAACTGGATCTTTCATACTCTGATAATGGAAATGTAAAACAGTACAACCACTTAGGAAAACTTTTGACACTCTCTCAGAAGTTAAACATAAACCTATCATTCAACATAGCTATTCTATTCCTGAGTATTTACTCAAGAGAAATCTAAGCATATGTCTGTACAAATGGGTACACAAATGTTCATAGAAGCTTTATTTTTAATAACTCAAAACAGGAAAAGGTCCACATGCCATCAACAGGTAACTAGAGGAACAAAATCTGCCATACCCTTAAATGGAATACTGTTGTTGCTGTTGTTAGGTATGTAGAGTTGGTTTCCTCTCATAATGACCCCAAGTGACAGAGCAGAACTGCCCCGTAGGATTTCCTAAGCTGTAAATTTTAAGGGAGCAGATTGTGATGTCTTTATTCTGTGGAGTAACCATGTGGGTTTGAACCACCAAACTTTTGGTTAGCAGATGAGCAAATAAACATTGCACCACCGGGGCTCCTTAAATGGAATACTATTCAGCTATAAAAAAAATAATGAACTATTAATATATATATAATTATATAAGTGAAGTCAAAATTATAATAACAATTTTACTGTGTGAAAGAAGACAGACCAAAAAAGAGTACATACTGTATGATTTCATTGATATAAAAATCTATAGAATGTAACCTAACCTATAGTGATGGAAAACAGATCGGTGTTTGCCTGGGGAGGAGAAGGGCCAGGAGAGTCAAAAGGAAGGAATTATAAAAGACCCAAGGAAACTTTTGGGGATGACAGACATATTCACTATCTTGATTGCGGTGATGTCACTGCAGTCATTGCAGTGATGGCCTCACAGATGTACCCATATGTCAAACCTTATCAAAATATATATTTTAGCTACAGTTTATTATATGTCAATTATTCTCAATAAACTTATGATTTCATATGTATATGGCAGTAGTAGTAGTAGTAGTAGTAGTTGTTGTTGTTGTTGTTATTGTTGTTAGGTATCATCGAGTCAGCTCTGACTCATAGCCACCCTATGCACAGCAGAATGAAACACTGCCCAGTCCCCCATCATTGCAACCACTGTGTCAATCTATCTTCTTTAGAGTCTTCCTTCTTTCACTGACCCTCTATTTTACCAATCATGATATCCTTCTCTGGGAAATGGTACCTTCTGGCAACATGACCAAAGTATTTAAGATGAAGTCTGGCTATTCTCACTTCCAAGGAGCATTCTGGCTCCACTTCTTCCCAGGACAGATGTGTTTGTTCTTCTGGCAGTTGATAGTATTTTCAGTATTCTTCACGAGCACCACAACTCAAAATTATCAACTCTTCTTTGGTTTTCCTTATTTACTATCCAGCTTTCACATATGTATGAGGAGATTGAAAACACTATGGCTTAGGTCAGGCGCACCTTAGTCTTCAAAGTATCTTCTTTGCTGTTCACGTCAAAGAGGTCTTTTGCAGTAAATTTGCCCAGTGCAATACGACGTCTGATTTCTTGACTACCACCTTCGTGGGTGTTGATTGTGGATCCAAGTAATACGAAATCTTTGACAACTTCAATCTTTTCTCCATTTTTCATGATGCTGCTTATTGGTCCAGTTGTGAGGAATTTTTGTTTTCTTTATGTTAAGATGTAATCCATACTGCAATTGTAGCCTTTAATTTTCATCAGTAAGTTCTTAAAGTCCTCTTCACTCTCACCAAGCAAGGTTGTGTCTGCATATCGCTGGTTGGTGATGAGTTTTCTTCCAATCCTGATGCCATATTCTTCTTCATATAGTCTAGCTTCTCAGATTATTTGCTCAGCATACAGATTGAATAACTCTGGTGAAAGGACACAATCCTGATGCACTCCCTTCCTGATTTTAAACTATTCAATCTCCTTTGTACTGTTCAAAAATCAACCTCCTGGCCTATGTACAATTTCCTCATAAGCACAGTTAAGTGCTCTGGAATTCACATTCTTCATCACATTATTCATAATTTGTTAGGACCCACACAGTTGAATTATTTTGCAGTCAATAAAGCATAAGTAAACTTCCTTCTGGTATTCTTTGCTTTTTTAGCCAAGATCCATCTGGCATCAACAATGAAACTCCTTGTTTCACATCCGCTTTTGAATCCAGCTTGCATTCCTGGAAGTTCTGTTGTACATAGGGTCAATATGATTCAGAACCTAACAACAGCACCTGGCAACAACAGCAGTAATGTCTAGAATAGGAATCTTTCTGCATTCCATTTTATTTTTGACAACTTCCAATTAACCTAGATTCATAGTTCATACATTCTACATTCCAATTATTAATGAATGTTTGCTGCTGTCTCTTCCCATTTTGAGTCATGCCCCTTCAGCAAATGAAGGCCCCAAGCTTTACTCCATCCATATCATTAAGATCAACTCTACTTTGAGGAGGCAGCACTACCCTAGACATATTTTGAGGGCCTTCCCACCTGAAAGTCTCATCTTCCAGCACTACATCAAACAAGGCTTCAGGGTTATTTATAAAGTTTTCCAGTAATATATCAGCCAGTCTTTCACTATGATTTACACTGTTTTCACTGGTCATTTCTTTGAGAAGTGGTTGGCCCCTTCTTCCTAGTCTTTTAATCTAGAAGCTTCACTGAAACCTGTCCATCATGGGTTAAACCCTGATGGTATTTGAAATACCAGTGGCATAGCCTCCAGCCTCACAGCAACAAACAAGCCACCACAGTATGACAACTGACAGACTGTATAA
>NW_006921640.1:13554826-13583791 GCF_000298275.1 Orycteropus afer afer | reverse complement strand
AGTAACTCATTTTTTAGAAATAGATTTCCAGGCCTTTCTGGTAAGCCTGATTAACATTTCCAACACCCAGGGACTTCACATATAAATATATATACATATACACACACATATACATGCATGCATACTTTTTTTATTTAAGAAAGAAATTATTAGGAATTAAATTAAAAACACTGTTCTCTTTAAAACCACTCAAACACACTTCAAAAAGGTGCCTGCCCCAGAATTCTAGCTAGGAAATTTAACAGAAGTTCCTTCCTAACCTTCCTTGTTCTTATGGTACTGCTGTTCATTAACCCTAATAGTCATCATTGTTTTCCTAGAGTAGTACCTCCTGTTCTCAATTTTAACATTCCTTTGTTCACTCTGTCTCACTGTGTCTTTTACAGAAAAACAGGAGCCTTCTGGTGGTAACTACTTCATGTTCTTGCCAATTCAGCTATGAACTTACTTGCAGCCATAGTCTACACTTCCTCCTATCTGAGGCTAACCTTTCTTCTTGGACTCTGTTTTCCATGTCAGGGCCACATCTTTTCTGATAGTAATCTGTTTCTCACTCTCTTTTTCTTCCATTCTCATAATCAGATTTTCCCACTCTATTGCTTCGTTCCCAATCATCATTTAGATATCTTATCCACTGAAACAGTCAGCTGCAGGGATCCAGGTGAGGAGAGGGAACTCAGGCATGCCCAAAAGCAGCAGTGCGGGAGAGCAGGAGATTTAAAGGCCTAGGAATCTGGACAGAGGAGGAGTCACCCACAATGATCCAGGTAAGGGTGGTAGGAGAGGTTTCCAACAAGGAAACAAACTTGTCTTTGGTTGTCCTACTGTGGTGATGTGTTAATGTGAGTTCGAGACTGAGCCACTGGTGTTTCAAACCCAGTGGGATGCACATGGCGCACAGGTATCAGCTCAGCTTACAAACTGAGATGGACTAGGAAGAAGGAGGAGACCATCCACTTCTCAAAAATTTGGCCAGGGAAAATCTTATGAATAGCAAAGAAACACTGTTTGGTACATTACTGTGCAACTTGATGAATAGTCTGTTTAGGTTAGAAGACTCTCAAAATAGGACTAGGAAAGAGCTGCATCATCTGAGTAAACCCAACCTTACTCCTATGGATAAGGTAAAGCTTTTGAGACCTCCATTAGCTGATGTGGCACCACTCAAATTGAAGAGAAACAGCCACAGACATCCATTAATCATCGGAACATGGAATGTACAAAGTAAGAATCTAGGAAAATTGGAAGTTGTCAAAAGGAAATGGAACGCATAAAGATTGATATCCTAGGCATTAGTGAGCTGAAATGAACTGGTTTTGGCCATTTTGAATCAGACAACCATGTGATCTACTAAGCTGGGAATGACAGTTTGAAGAGGAATGGTGTGGCATTCATCATCATAAAGGATGTTTCAAGATCTGTCCTGAAGTACAATGCTGTCAGTGATAGGATGATATCCATATGCCTACAAGGAAGACCCATTAATACGACTATTATTCAAATTTATGCCTCAACCACCAAAGCCAAAGATGAGAAAATTGAAGAATTTTATCAACTTCTGCAGTCTGAAATTGACCGAACATGCAATCAGGATGTGTTAATTGTCACTGGTGACTGGAATGCAGAAGTTGGAAATAAAGAAGAATCACCGGTAGTTGGAAAATTTGGCCTTGGTGACAGAAATAATGCTGGAACTCGCATGATAAAATTTTGCAAGACCAATGACTTGTTCATTGCAAGCACCTTTTTTCAACAACACAAACGGTGGCTGTACATGTGGATTTCACCAGATGGAACACACAGGAATCAGATTGACTACATCCATGGTAAGAGGTGGTGGAAAAGCTCAATACCTTCAGCCAAAACCAGGCCAGGAGCTGATTGTGGAACAGACCACCATCAACTGCTCATATGCAAGTTAAATTTGAAGTTGAAGACAATTAAAATAAGTCCAAGAGAGCCAGAATATGACCTTGAATATATCCCCCCTGAATTTAGAGATCATCTAAGAATAGACTTGATGCATTGAACACCAACAACTGAAAACCATAAGAATTGTGGGAGGATATCAAGAACATTATCCATGAAGAAAGCAAGAGATCACTAAAAAGACAAGAAAAGAAGAGAAGACCAAAATGGATGACAGAAGAGACTCTGAAACTTGCCCTTGAGTGGAGAGTAGCTAAAGCCAATGGAAGAAATGACAAGATAAAGGAGCTGAACAGAAGATTTCAAAGAGCAGCTCCAGCAGACAAAACCAATTACTATAATGAAATGTAGGAGCTCTGGTAGCGCAGTGCCTAAGGCACTTGACTGCTGACCAGAAGGCTGGAGGTTCAAACCCACAAGCCACTCGTCGGAAGGAAGGTTGGACTATCCTACTTCTGTAGTGATACCACCTTGGAAACCCAAGAAGTGGTCACTATGAGTCAGGTCTGACTTAATGGCATATGTTGTTGTTGCTGTTGTTATGTGCCATGTATCTTGGCTCAAGACAAAGAATACCAGAAAGATGTTTACTTGTGTTTTATTGACTATGCAAAGGCATTTGATTTTGTGGATCTTGACAAATTATGGATAACATTGAGAAGAATGGGAATTCCTGAACACTTGATTGTACTCATGAGGAACCTGTACCTTGACCAGGAGGCTGTAATTCAAACAGAATAAGGGGACACTACATGGTTTAAAATCAGGAAGGGAGTGCGTCAGGGTTGTATCCCTTCCCCATACTTATTCAATCTATATGCTGATCAAATAATCCGAGAAGCTGGACTATATGAAGAAAAACGTGGTATCAGGATTGGAGGAAGAATCATTAACAACCTGAGATATGCAGATGATACAACTTTGCTTGCTGAAAGTGAGGATGACTTGAGGCACCTACTGATGAAGGTTGAAGAATACAGTCTGCAGTATGGATTACGTCTCAATATAAAGAAAACAAAAATCTTCACAACTGGACCAATGAGCAGCATCACAATAAATGGAGAGAAGATTGAGGTTGTCAAAGAATTCACGTTGCTTGGTTCTACAATCGATGCCAATGGAAGCAGCAGTCAGGACATTAGATGACGTGTAGCATTGGGAAAGTCAACCGTGAAGGAACTCTTTCAAGTGCTGAGGAGCAAGGATGTCTCCTTGAGGACTAAGGTGCACCTGACATAAGCCATGATATTTCCAATTGCCTTGTATGCATGTGAGAGCTGGACAATGAATAAGGAAGACCAAAGAAGAGTTGATGCTTTTGAGTTGTGGTGCTGGTGAAGAATGCTGAAAGTACCATGGACTGCTAAAAGATCTAACAGATCTGTCCTGGAGGAAGTGCACCTGAAATGCTCCTTAGAAGCGAGAATGGCTAGACTTCATCTCACCTATTTTGGTCATGTTGTCAGAAGGGACCATTCCCTGGAGAAGGATGTCATGCTTGATAGGATGGAGGGTTGACTAAAGAGGGGAAGGCCTTCAACGAGATGGATTGACGTTGTGGCTGTGATGGTGGGCTCAAGTATAGTAGGGATCATGGAGCTGGTGCAGGACTGGGTAGTGTTTCGTTCTGCTGTGCGTGGGGTCACTATGAGTCGGAAACAACTCGATGGCACCTAACAACAACAATATCCACTGAAACTGCTCTTGACCAAGTTCCCAGCCATCGTCATTGAAAAATAAATTCAGTGAGCAGGTCACCCTTTTTCATGCTTAATTTATTAGCAGTATCTAATTCTTTGAGCATATAATTTATATTAAAATGTGTATGTATGTTGTTGTTGTTGTTTTATGCCATGAAGTCAGATCCGACTCATAGCTACCCCTCTTTGAGTTTCCAAAGCAGTATCACCACAGAAGCATAACTATATTTTATTGCTAAAAGTCAGCTATTATCTTATCAAACACTGAATTTAATAACAGGTAGTTCTCAACTTACAACAATATCCCATTCCAATGAGTCTGTCATATGTGGTTCTAACATAAATCAAATACCTCTTTTTTTTTTTAGTTTTCTTTATTACCTTTTATTATCAATATCTTTATAAACTTGATTTTTATTTGTCTTTGGGGTTTGGCATGAGAATGATAATATCAGCAAATCACACACTTCAATATTGTACATGGTGCATATTACCAATGATGAGATGTAAAAAAAAAAAACAAGGACAGTCATAAGTGCAGTTCATCGTAACTTGAATATGTTATAGTTGTCATTCGTGGCTAGGTGGTCTGTTAATGGCCCAGTGAAAGGTTAGTTAAGTGACTGAGTAAAGACATGCATATTTCATAAATTACTATGTTTATTAAATATTTATTTTCCATGCCAGTATCTCTACAAAAATCACTATATTTTTATTATCACTGCTTTCATGAGGTTGTGGTTTATGTTCCCTCATATACAATATACATGCAAAAGCTGAACAATAAAAAAAGAAGACAGAAGCAGAATTGATACTTTTGAATTGTGGTGTTGATGAAGGATATTGAATATACCATAGGCTGCCAGAAAAATGAAAAAATAAATAAATCTTAAAATAAATAAAACCTCAAATGCTCCTTAGAAATGAGAATGGTAAAATTTCATCATGTTTACTTTGGACATGTCATCAGGAAAACCAATCCCTATGAAAGCACCTCATATTTGGGAGAAAAAAGTGACAGAAGCAATTAGAGAAACCCTCAGTGAGATGTATTGACACAATAGCCACAACAATGGGCTCAAACATGTAACAGATTTTGAAAATGGTACAGGACCAGGCAATGTTTTGTTCTGTTTTAGGTAAGGGCACCATGAGTCATAGCTAACTCTGTGGCAGTTCATAAAGTGTTCTTTCAGAAGTAATGCTAAATTAGAAAAGCATAATAATTTCAATCTGGAGAAAATTTACTCTGCTACAACAATAATAAATGTAAGAATTAATAAAATTCTTGAACACCACTAGATTCAAATGTATTGCACATATGTGAAAATGTTATAATGGGAGATATCATTATTATAAAATATATTTAAAATATTTACATTTCATATATAAGTTGCTATCCCTTATATCAGGAGCTCTGGTAGCATAGTACATAAGACACTTGACTGCTAACCAGAAGGCTGGTGGTTCAAACCCACGAGCCACTCCTGGGAAGGAAGGTTGGGCAATCTACTTCCATAGTGATATTGCCTCAGAAACCCAAGGAGAGGTGGCTATGAGTCAGAGATGACTCCATGGCATATAACAACAGCAACAACATCCCTTATATCATATTTACCATTCTTAAAACATTGGCTAAATCGTATGTTATTTAAAAAAAAATTTGTGTCAAGTTTTTAATGCTAGGAAACCACATGAAAGACAAAATTTTCAATATATTGTTCAATTTGTTTAAATCTCGTCTCCATTATGACCATACTTTGATCTATTATTGCCAGAAAATAATGTCTAAAGAATTTACTTCTGGAATTTTGTATACAGAATATTACTTCATAGACATGCAAACAATTATATTTTATTGGAATGTCATGTAGTGTTAACATATTTCACACAGTATTTCTTTTGATATAGAGCAAAAAATGGCCCCTGAAATTTAAATACATATAAATGGAGCCCTGGTGGTGCAGTGCCTAAGGCATTTGACTGCTAACTGGAAGGCTGGCAGTTCAAACCCATAATCTACTTCCATAGTTATACTCCCTCAAAAATCCAAGAAGTGGTCTCTAAGAGTCAGATTCAACTCAACAGCAGTGAGTTTGGTTTTGAGGTATGTATGTATATATATATTTGTTGCTGTTATGTGCTGTTGAGTTGGACCTGACTCATAGTAACCCCTCCCCGGGTTTCCGAGGCAATATCACTACAGAAGTAGATTGCCCAACTATGCCACCAGAGCTCCTATATACATATTATACACCACACACACACACACACACACACACACACACATATGCATCTGTTTTAATTTTTTGTATGTGAATTTTGCTAAAGTCATTTGTATCTAAAAAATGATTAAGAACAAATAATTTCAGAGAGCACAAATTCAACATTTATTTCCCTTTTCTGTAAATCATAATTTATTCATGTGTATTTTCTGTTGCTTGGACCAATTCTTTTAATTTTTTTTTTAACTTTATTATGGTTAAAATGGGCTCAACTCTTTAATGTAAATTATACCTTGACTAAACTAAACCCAATTTCTTCACAGCTTAGTCAGCATTATTACTGTGTGTTCAAGAGTGATTATAAGGTCAAATATAATACATATTTTATCAAGAAGTTCCCTATTTGGGAAAAGTCAGAAAATATCATATATAATATATGAATTGTTTCAGAATGTGCCATTGTAATTTGTACAGTCATATTTGCTAACAAAGAAATAGATTAAATAAACTATAGGTTATGCATTTATGATTCTGGATTATGGAGCAAAATTCTGACATTTGAACTTTTTTCTACCAACCTTGTTAGTGTTATTACCACTGGCTTACACTAGACATTCTTATAAATTCATAAATACAATTGAAAGTTGTGTTGCCAGGTCTTTAATTAAGTAAAAAAATATATGCTTTTAATAAGAGTAGTAGAAGTCAATGAAGTACTCCTTAACTTTTATTTCATTGTTTTTTTGTGCTGATAATTCAACAATTTATATAATAAATTTTATTTGTTCAGTATTAGTGTTTAGTATTCCTAGTGCAATTTAGTTGAACACTTTCTATTTTAGGTATGATTTCTTTACCTATTTTGTTACTTATAAATGAAAAAGCTTATTTAAAAAATTTATTTATTTTGTTGTTATGGAGAATATACACAGCAAAACATACACCAGTTCAAGGATTTCTACATGTACAATTTAGTGACGTTGATTCCAGGCATTGATTACAAGCTAGACATTGGGAGAACATCTTTGGAAACCATATATCCAATAGGAATCTAATAGCCAAAATATATATAAAAGTTTGACAACCTAAAGTAAAATAGACAAATAACCCAATCATAAAGTGAGCAAAGGACTTGAACAGACACTTCCCCAAATAGAATATTCAAATAACCACCAAACACACATGAAAAGATGCTCAATATTATTAGCCGTCAGAGATATGTAAATCGAAACCACATTGAGATATCATTTCATTACCACTAGGATAGCTAACAGGAACTCTGGTAGCATAGTGCCTAAGGCACTTGACTACTAACCAAAAGGCTGGCAGTTCAAACCCACCAGCCACTCTTCGGAAGGAAGGTTGGGCAATCTGCTTCTGTAGTGATACTGCCTCGGAAACACAAGGAAGGGTCGCTATGAGTCAGGTCCAACTCAACAGCACATAACAACAACAACAACAGGATAGCTAAAATTTAAGAAAGGAAGAAAGAAAATAACAAATGCTTTCAAGGATGTAGGGAAATTGGAATCTTTGTCTTGTGTCAGTGTGAATGCAAAATGGTATAGCCATTGTGGAAAAGAGTATAATGTTTTCTCAAAAAACTAAAAATAGAACTAACGTTGTTGTTGTTAAGTGGCGTCAAGTCGTTTCCGACTCATAGCGACCCCATGCACAGCAGAACGAAACATTGCCCGATCCCGCGCCAGCCCCACAATCCATGCTGTACTCGAGCCCATCATCGCAGCCACTGTATCAATCCATCTCCCTGAAGGTCTCCCCCTATTTCGTCGACCCTCCACCCTACCAAGCATGACATCCTTCTCCAGGGAATGGTCCCTTCTTACAACATGACCAAGGTAGGTGAGACGAAGTCTGGCCATTCTTGCTTCCAAGGAGCATTCTGGCTGCACTTCCTCCAGGACAGATCTGTTAGTTCTTTTAGCAGTCCACGGTACTTTCAGCATTCTTCGCCAGCACCACAACTCAAAAGCATCAACTCTTCTTCGGTCTTCCCTATTCATTGTCCAGCTCTCACATGCATACCAGGCGATTGGAAATATCATGACTTGTGTCAGGTGCACCTTAGTCCTCAATGAGATATCCTTGCTCCTCAGCACTTGAAACAGTTCCTTCGCAGTTGACTTCCCCAATGCAACACGTCGTCTAATGTCCTGACTGCTGCTTCCGTTGGCATCGATTGTAGAACCAAGCAATGTGAATTCCTTGACAACCTCAATCTTCTCTCCATTTATTGTGATGCTGCTCATTGGTCCAGTTGTGAGGATTCCATATTTGTGCCCATTCCAAAGAAAGGTGATCCCACAGAATGTAGAAATTATAGAACAATATCATTAATATCACATGCAAGTAAGATATTACAGAAGATAATTCAGAAATGTTTGCAGCAGTATATTGACAGAGAACTTCCAGAGGTTCAAGCCAGATTCAGAAGAGGACGTGGAACATGGGATATCATAGCTGTTGTCAGATGGATCTTGGCTCAAGGCAAAGAATACCAGAAAGATGTTTACTTGTGTTTTATTGACTATGCAAAGGCATTTGATTGTGTGGATCACGACAAATTATGGATAACATTGAGAAGAATGGGAATCCCTGAGCACTTGATTGTACTCATGAGGAATCTGTACCTTGACCAGGAGGCTGTCGTTCGAACAGAACAAGGGGACACTACATGGTTTAAAATGAAGAAGGGAGTGCGTCAGGGTTGTATTCTTTCTCCACACTTATTCAATCTATATGCTGAGCAAATAATGCGAGAAGCTGGACTATATGAAGAAAAATGTGGTATCAGGATTGGAGGAAGAATCATTAACAACCTGAGATATGCAGACGATACAACTTTGTTTGTTGAAAGTGAGGATGACTTAAGGCACCTACTGATGAAGGTTGAAGAATACAGTCTGCAGTATGGATTACATCTCAACATAAAGAACTAACATATGACCCAGCAATTCCACTACTAGGTATAAATCCAAAAGAATTGGAAGCAGAGACACATATAGAGACTTGAACACAATTGTTCACTGCAGCACTATTTACAATAAGCTCATTTTTGATTCTTTATCCTGAACAATCACTTATTATTTTTATCTATCTTAGATGTTCAACCATTCCAGCATGACATTTCAAAATCATATCTAATTAACCTAGCAATTTCCACTGCTTTTTTGGGAAAAAAAAAAAAAATGCTCATCTTGCATCATGAAAACCATGCTTATGTTTGACTAAATATTGCACACAGAATGAGATTTTTATAATATGTGAGAATATATTCTATGAGTCCATGAGAATATCACACCAATGTGTTATTGATATCTGTAGAATATTGTCAATCATTGCTGTTTTATTAGTTGTAGTAATTGCATGAGTGCTTTCTGATGTACATGTGAATTCTGCTCACTTTAATTATTTCCAATTTTTAAATATTTAAGTATACTGCCTCTTTGATGACACTCTATTTGTATTTTTATATTAATATTTCTGAGAGCTTACTAGTTCCACTTTCATATTTTTGTTTTTATTATGATTATAATCATTCTAAATGATCTAAGGATTACATAATAAAATATTTCATTCAAGATGCACAAGATATGAGTATTTTTATGAAAGAATGTAAAATAAAATAAATGTGAAAATCAGAATTTATTTTCATTTCTCAAAAAGTTAATATTCTCAAATATCCAGAATTATCTACTAAAACTGAAAGTTCGAAAACAAATTACATTGATGAATATAAAAATTTTTAATCAAAATAATTGAAACAAAATATTCTTAAAATGTACTCTTATAAATTTATGAAAATAAAACTATTTTCAAAACTGAGATCAGAGTCCATCTAATAGCCATTTTATAGACTTAATATCATCCTTTATACTTATTATGTCTATCCTTATATATATACACATTTCAGAGCAATATGATTTAATATTATAAAATATTCTTAGCCTCCATGTGCAACTGTTGAACACTGCACTAATTCATTAAAAAAAAAAAAGAAAGAAAACTTGTTGCTGATTCAATTCCAACTCATAACAATCCTATAGGACAGAGTAGAATTGTCCCCTAGGGTTTACAAGGCTGGTGGCATAGTGCCTAAGACACTTGACTGCTAACTAGAAGGCTGGCGGTTCAGACACAGTAGCCACTCTTCGGAAGGAAGGTTGAGCAATCTACTTCCATAGTGATACCGGTTGGGAAACCCAAGGAGGGGATGCTATGAGTTGGGTCTGACTCGATGGCACATAACAACAACAGCAGCAATCTTTATGGAAGCAGACTGACACATCTTTCTCCAAGGAGCAACTGGTGAGTTCAAACTTTCAACCTGTCAGGGAGCAGCTGAGCACTTAATTATGCCACTAGGGCTTCTCTGCACTGACTCATATAAACTAGAATTATGAAATGAGCCCAAAGTGGAGCAAGAAAATGAATGCTCAGCTTTACTGGGCAATGAAATTTTGTTCCTAAACATTCTATCACATGGATGCTATCTGAGAAGAAATTTTAACAAAGTGATTAACTTGTCTTTTCTCTTACCTACGTTCTTCCACTTTACAAATCCTCCCTGCACTTTAAAGCAGCGTCATCTATGATGTCAGGAGCAGCACAACACACACATTGCCAGTGTTAGGACAAAGTGACTTTTTGCTCTGAGGAAGATACGCAGAAGCAGCTTCCTAGGGCCTGATGGTGTAAGCCATGAGAGCGAATCCTCAGAGGACAGGTTGTGCTGTGCCAGTGCTGACACTGAATGTTAAGTGACAAAGGAGCTCAGATCATCAAGGATTCTTTGTGTGACAATGATCTGAGGTCCTCTAATGCACAAGCCCTAGAGCAGGTTTGCTTCTTGCCCAGGTCTAAGGACATTACTGCCAGATGGTATTGTTAGCTGCTTTCAAATAGCACGGTCATCAAGTAGGCCCCTGACTCATGAAGACCCCATCATCTGTAAAGTTTTCATTGGCTGACTTTCAAAAGCAGATCACAAGACCTTTCTTCCTAGTCCATCATAGTCTGGAAGCTCCACTGACACTTGTTCAACATCATAGCAACACGGAAGCCTCCACTGACAAACAAGTAGTGGCTGTCTGTTCTGGTTCCCTAGTGCCACTGATAGAAATATACCACAAAAGGGGTGGACTTAACAAATAGGAGTTTATTCTTTTACAATTTGGAGGCTTTAAGTCCAAGTTCAAAGTGCCAGGCTCCAGGGGCTGGGTGAAAGTCTCTCAACCTTGGGGTCTAGCTCTGCCTCCTGCTCTTGGCCCACTGAAGCTAGAGGCTTTTCTTCACTCAGATAGCTGGTGGCTGCTGAGACTAACAGGCCCAATGTTGACAAGTAAAAAGGCACAGTCCGGATGTTACCAAATCACATGGCAGGCCATTAATTCAAGTTCATAGAAAGTCCCAAGGTCAGCAGATAATGGCAGGCTGCTGAACAATGACATGGCTACATGCAGGGTTTAAGCATGCCATAAGCTAGAGACCATTCCCAAAGTTGCTGCTTACATATGGGAAGCAGAAAACATCCCTAAAGCAGCTACTCAGCTGCTTGTGGTAGATCCCACCATGGAGTTGATTGTCAGTCTCATCATGGGGAATACTACCACCAGCTACCTAGCCACTCAACCAGGCCCAGCCAAGTGGATATACAACTTTAACTACCACACTGTCCATGAGGTGCATTGTCCATGAGGGAATTGAACCCTGCTTTCCCACACAAAAGGTGAGAATTGTCCTATTGAACCACCATTACCTTTACACTTCCTGGTGAAATACTATTATCATTTCCACTTTATCGATAAGAAAAATGAGCCACAGAGCCCATGATCACAGAAATAGAAAGGAACAGATCTAGATGTGACTCCAGGCTCTGGTTCCAGAACTTTTCTCTTCCATATTTTTACTACCTGCAAAAAATATTTATTCCTGTTTCAGATTGATAAAAAACAGTAGTCACAACACAATCCAATATGTTATTTTTCTGAATTAAAATCCAGAAAATAATTTATTGCACAGATACAGTATTCTTCTATCAGGAATCTATGCTGGTGAAATGAAAGTGCTACTTGAAACAAAACTAAACTAGAATTAAAGCCTCTACTTTGAAGATGGCAGTTAAACACTTTACTATGAAAATTATGGTTAAAGAGAAAGAACTATGCATTTATCTTCTTTTTCTGGTAAGAACTGTATTTGAGGATGACCAAATAGCCTTAAACAATTAAGGAAAGCAATGATAGATAGGTAGAAAGATAGATAGATAGGTGATAGATAAAAAAGCAAGTGTTCTTCCTTGTAATCAGATATGTTTGCAAATGCCTGGTCAAAATAAGATTGTGGCTTAAAATTCAGACACCTTTTTTTTTTCCTTTTAGTTTTCTTTTCTTTCTTTTTTCTTTTTATGATTTGCCTCTCCAAAGTCTCCCTTTTGCAGATGTCAAATGCATAATAGCAGATGAATAATAGCAGAGAAATCACTCTCTAGAGCGAGTCACTTACCCATTTTCTCCAGGACCTAAAGTAAGCAAGTTGCAAGGAGAAATTAATTTATGCTAATGTCTTACAACACTGCCAAAATGTGTCTTGCTATCTCCACTAACTTTTAGAGCCTGTTCCACATTTCAGAGTAATATATTCTAGCTGTATTAATATGAATTTCATTACTGATAAAAAATCATTGAAAATCTGCAAGAGTTTTGAAAGATCATTTTGATATTAATCTGCTATTGAAAAGCAAGGTGATCAGAGTATTATTAGACTAAGCAATGTCTGCTACATGTAAAAAAAATCTTCAAACAGGAATAGAATACATGGAAATAGAAATTTCTTCTATGACCCTGGTCAAGTTTTCAGGTCTTATTAGTTATCATTATTCTAATCCCAAGAGAATTCCCAAAACAGAGAAACTGTGAGATAATTAATAAATTATGGTCATAGCCAGGATTTGAGTGTCATGTCCACATCTCCCCTGTCACCATCTCTTTCTACATTCCTGGGACACTGACACAATGTTCTCTCAATTCTAGAAGCACCTACTCTATTTGTATTAGTATTTTGTGACAATGACTAAAAATTGTGGAAAAGATTCTTCTGTTGTCATTACAATTTAGCAAGGGATCCTTAAGTCCCTCAAAGCCCCACATTACAAATAGTGAAATTTCAGACATTGTGTCAAGTTAAAAGTGGAAAGCTTGGAGAAGGGAGGAGTGAAAGAAGCTTCCAGTCTCCTTCAGATCACCTCATGCATTTCCTGTGTCCCTAAATGTGTAAGGCAAGCCCATTCACAGTCATAAAACCCACTGCCAGAAGCCATGGAGTTGATTCAGACTCATAACGACCCTGTAGGACAGATTAGAACTGGCCCATAGTGTTTCCAAGGCTGTAAATCTTTACCGAAGCAGACAGCTTCATCTTTCTCCCACAGACTGACTGGTGGGTTCGAACCACCTAACTGTCGGTTAGCACTCGAATGTTTTAACCATTGTACCACCAGAGCTCCTGTATAAGCATAATGATCCAAGAAAATCATGAGTGTTGTTAACATTCCTGCAGTCCTATCTCCTCTTTTCCCTGAATACTACAGTGTATGACATCATCAGCTGTATAGAAACTCAGAGTTCTTGAAAAAAAAGTTATGTACATAATGCCAATTGAATTTTTATCTTAATGTTATTTTCATTGACACCAAGATGTTTAAAAACAAGCTCATCATTTCTTTGTGAGATGTTGTGCTTTGTAAATTAACAGGAAAGGCTTCAGTAGTTTTCAGACTGTCACTCACTATTTACTTTGAGGTTGAATCCCTTTGCAACAGCTCAGTTTATCTCATCTTTCCATCTCATTAGAATCACTTAGGAAGCTTTTAGGAGTTACCAATGCCTGGTCCCCACTCCTAGAGATTCTAACTTAAACTGTCTGGGGTGAGACTTGGCATTAGTGTTTTTTTAAAACTTAACCTCTTATTTCTCATGTGCAGTCAGAATATCCAAATACATCTAAATAGTGTTTTGTTATGTTTGTTTTTTGTTTTGCTTTCTTTTTCTTCATTACTGTTCAAAGAGACCTCAGCCCTGCCCTGCCTGTTTGACATGAATGAGTCAGAGTCTGGGCTACAGCTGCAATCCCTGATCTTCCTACAGAGAACAGCTCTGGGATGTAACCCTTAGCGCCTTGATCCAGTTCTGACTTAAGCTCTGAAGTCAGGAGGGAGCTTTCTCCTCTGTCATCATCCACTATAGCAGTCTTGGGATCTAGTTGCAGTTCACCCTGGGGCAGGCTCCTGCTTGGATTATTCCATTCACAGGTTCTGCTGAGGCAGCTCTCACCTGGGCTCACCAGGATGTGTGGTCCTATCCAGTTACCTCCTGCAGGTCATTTACAGGTCACGCAGCAGCAGCCAGAGACAAAGGGAGGGATAAAGAGGTGGGGAAGGAAAAGTGAGTATGCATCTTCATTTCTCTATGTCCTACAGTCCTGTATGCACTTTTTTTTCCCTGGTTCCTTAAGAAACCATTCCAGGCTCATCACAAATTCATAGAATTAGGGGGGTAAACAAACTTGAAGACATTGAGACCAATTCTTAATGCGAGAGTCCCCTCCAGAACGCACCTGCAGGATCTTCCAGCCACTTAGACATTGCCTCTTCACTTGGCTGGGCCTTTAAGTAGAAGGGACACAGAATGGGAAGATCTAGAAAGGGCTGATGACTCAGAAAAGTTTAGGGTTATGGAGCACTCTTTCAGGGAAGAGTTTTCCTGGAGGACACTGTGAATGGTTAGGGCAACAGAAGACAGGTTAACTCCTACAGGACTGAGAAGGGGAGCACATCCTTAAGTCTCAAATTACTGTGGGCCAGCTACCTTTGGGTTACTTACATACCCTGGCTCTGCCTCCTCAATACACTTAACAGGTTTTTATTGTCATTTTTTCTTTTTGTTGTAATTGCTGACATTCAGATCACTAGCTGCCTCATTGGGCTGTGAACTCCTAGAAGGTACAACACTTATTTGACTCATCTTAGAATCTCCAAAAAGACTATTACAGCCATTGACTCTCAGGGAAAAAAAAAAAAAAAAAAAAAGGTAAAAGAATAAATAAATAAGCATATAAATGGGGGTGATCAAATTATTTTCTCATACCACTCCAAATGAGATAGTTACTTGCAGTGGTTAAGTGTTACCTGACAAGCTTCTAAGTAGAAATAGAGGGAATCTGAAACAGTAAATGAGTTTCAGGAAGTCATGACAGCTGTCTTTGAGTGAACCACAGTGTCTTTGACTCCTACTTTAGACACACAATATGGACCGATTATCTGCCATTTTACCTATCCTTCTTAGGTGAATGTCCTTTGTTCAGCACTGGGCTTGTCAAGTAGGGACTAGAAAAGTTTCCTGTTGACTTGCACTGAAATTCAAAGCCAGTTCCTAACCACTCTTCATACCACCATCAATATCAGTAAGTCCACCTTCAGGGAAAAGGCTATTTCTTTTGTTATTGTTATGTTTTGCTTTGTCTGTTGTTTTATATTTTGCCTTTATTTGCAGCATAATTTGGCTGGAGCTGACAAAATCACTTTTAGGCCCTGCAATGTCAGAGCAGGATCTGGGAGCAGGTGTTCTCATCTCCACTGTCATTGCAGACAGGCTGGGGGAAACAGCTCCTTGGGGAAAGTGATGAGCATCGAGACATGCTGTCATCCAGTTTTAAACTTTGTAAGATTCCCTAAGGAAAAATCAAAATAACGTTCTATGACAAATATTTATTTATTTATTTATTTTTGGTCAGGTGTTATCAAGTTGAATCTAACTCATAATGACCCTATGTACAACAGAAGAAAACACTGCCTGGTCCTGTGCCACCCTCACAATTGTTCTTATGTTTGAGCCCACTGTTGTAGCCACTGTGTCAATCCATCTCACTGAGGATCTTCCTCTTTTTAGCTGACTTTATAAGCATGATGTCATGGTGGTTATGTTTGTGTGTCAACTTGGCTGGGCCTGGTTGAGTGGCTGGGCACCTGGTGGTAGTTATTCCCCATGATGAGACTGGCAATCAACTCCATGGTGGGATCTACCACAAGCAGCTGAATAGCTGCCTTTGCACCCTGCTGTATCATTGCTCAGCAACCTGCTATGCTCTACCAACCTTGGGACTTACAGTGGACTTAAGTTAATGGCCTATCGTGTGGTTTGGTAACATCAGGACTGTGCCTTTTTACTTGTCAGCCTTGGGGCTTCTCAGCCTCAGCAGCCAGCAGCTGTCTGAGTGAAGAAATGCCTCTAGCTCCAGTGGGCCAGGAATAGGAGGCAGAGCTGGACCCCAAGGTTGAGGGGCTTTCACCCAGCTCCTAGAGCTTGGCACTTTGAACTTGGACTTAAAGCCTCCAAATTGTAAGAATAAACTCCTGTTTGTTAAGGCCATCCCATTTGTGGTATATTTCTTGCCAGAGTCGCACTAAGTAACCAGAACAATATCCTTCTCCAGGAACTGGTCCCTACTGATAATATGTCCAAAGTACTTGAGTCAAAGTTGTACCCTTCTGTTTGGTTACTTTGTGTTGCTCTAACAGAAATACCACAAATAGGTGACTTTAACAAACAGGAGTTTATTCTCTTACAGTTTTGGAGGCTAGAAGTCAGAGTTCAAAGTGCCAGACTCTAGGGGCTGGGTGAAAGCCCCTCAACCTTGGGCTTTAGCTCTGCCTCTTGCTTCCGGCCCACTGAAGCTGGAGGCAGCTGCTGGCTGCTGAAGCTGAGAAACCCAAGGTTGACAAGTAAAAAGGCACAATTCCAATGTTATCAAATCACACAGCAGGCCATTGATTCAAGTCCATTAGGAGTCCCAAGATCGGCAGACAACATGGCAGGCTGCTGAATAATGACTTGGCTACATGCAGGAATCAAATATGCCAAAAGCTAAACACCATTCCTAAAGCTTCTCCTTATACACTAGGATCAGACCACATCTCTAAGGTAGCTACTGAGCTGCTCACAGTAGATTCTACCATGGAGCTGATTACCAGTCTCATCATGGGGAATACTACATCCACCTGCCCAGCCACTCCAAACCAGGCCCAGCCAAATTGACAAATAACCTGAACTACCACACTATCTAAGGAGAACTCTGACTATATATTCTAGGACTGATTTGTTCATTTATCTGGCAGTCAATGGTATAATCAATATTCTTTGCCAACACCATAATTCAAAGGCATCAATACTTTTTCAGTCTCCCTTATTCATTATGCAGATTTCATAAGCATATGTAGTGATTGGAAATACCATGGCTTTGGAAAGGCACTCTTTAGTCCTCAAAATGACATATTTGTTCTTGGAAAATTTAAAAGGGGTCTTTTGCAGCAGGTTTGCCCAATGGAATATGGCATTTGATTTCTTAACCATTGCTTCCATAGGCATTGATTGTGGGTCCAAGTAAAATAAAATCCTTGACAACTGCAATCTTTTCTCCATTTATCACGATGTTGCTTATTGGTCCAGTTGTGAGGATTTTTGTTTTCTTTATGTTGATGTGTAATCCATAATGAATACTCTAGTCTTTGATCTTCATCCATAAATGTTTCAAGTGATCTTCTTTTTCAGCAAGGTTGTGTCATCTTAATATCACAAGTTGTTCATAAGTCTCCCTCCAATCCTGATGCTACATTTTTCTTCATGTAGTCCAGCTTCTCAGATTATTTCTTCATCATACAGATTGAATAAGTATGTTGAAAGGAAAGAACAGTAATGCACACCTTTCCTAGTTTAAAATCACAAAATATCCCCTTGTTCTTTTTGAACAACTGCCTCTCGCCTATAATAGGCTGCACATGAGCACAGTGAGGTGTTCTGGAATTCCCATTCTTCTCATGTTACTCATATTTTCTTATGATCCATACAGCTGAATCCCTTTACATAGTTGATAAAAGACAGATGTACATCTTTCTGGTATTTTCTGCTTTCAGTCAAGATCCATCAGACATCAACACTGATATCCCTCATTCAATGTCTTCTTCTGAATCCAGCTTGAATGTCTGGCAGTTCCCTGTCATACTGCTGCAATCGTTTTTGAATTTTCTTCAGAAAAATTGTACTTGTGTGTTATATTAACGATATTCTTTGATAATTTCCATATTTCCCATCCTTTCTTTAGGATGGGAAAAAATAAGGACCTCTTCCAGTCAGTTGGCCAAGTAGCTATCTTGCAAATTTCTTGACATAGATGAGTGGGTGCTTCCAGCATTATATCTGTTTGATGAAACTTTTCAGTCAGTATTTCATCAATTCATGAAACCTTGTTTTTTGCCAATTCCTTCAGTGCAGCTTGGTCTTCTCCCTTCAATATCATCTGTTCTTGATCATATGCTACCTCCTGAAATGGTATAATGTCAACGAATTATTTTTGGTACGGTCATTCTGTGTATTCCTTCCATCTTCCCTTGATGTGTCCTGTGTCTTTCAATATGTTGCCCATAAAATCCTTCAATATTGGAACTCAAGGCTTGAACTTTTTCTTCAGTTCTTTTAGCTTGAGAAATGCGAACCATATGAGTGTTTTCATTTTCTAATTACAGATCATTGCACATTTCATTATAAAACTTCATTTTGCCAGCAAAAGCTGCCCTTTAGAGGGGGTGAGGGGAAGGTTTTGTTTGCAGAGCATTGAATTTATGCTAATGGTGGTGAAATATTTTGGAAAAGGATAGTAACAATGGTGGCACAACATGAAAAATGTCATCTGTGTCCCTGAGCTATAAATGCAGAAGTTATGTTGATGAATGTCTTTTTATATATGTTTTCACCACAATAAAAGTATTAAAAAAAAAAAAAAAAAAGCTGCCCTCTGAAATCTGTTCACCTTTCTTATTTCATCATTTCTTCCACTCACTTTAGCTACTCTACATTCCAGAATAAGTTTCAGAGTCTCTTCTAATATCAATTTTGGTATTTTTTTTTCTCTCCTGTCTTTTTAATGATGTTTTTCTTTGTGTATGATGACCTTGATGTCATCCTACAACTTGTCTGGTCTTGAGTCATTAGTGTTCAATGCATGAAATGTGTTCTTGAAATGGTCTCTGAATTCAGGTGGGATATACTCAAGGCCATACTTTGGCTTTTGTAGACTTCTTTTAATTTTCTTCAGTTCCAACTTGAACTTGCATGTGAGCAGCTGGTCTGTTCCACAACTGGCCATTGGCCTTCTCCTGAATGATGATATTGAGCTTCTCCATTGTCTTTTGCCACAGATGTAGTAGATTTGATCACTGAGTATTTCTTCTGGCAAGAGCCAGGTGTATAGTGGCTGTTTATGTTGTCGAAAAGATATTTGCAATGAATAACTTACTGGTCTTACAAAATTCTACTGTACAATCTCCAGAGTCATTTCTGTCACCAAGGCCATATTTTCCAACTATAGATTTTTCCTAATTTTCAACTTTCACATTCCAATCACCAGTAATTAGCAATGCATCTTGTCTGCATGTTTGAAGAATTTCAGACAACTGAAGCTGGTGAAAAATCTTTCTTCATCTTTGGTATTAGTAGTTGGTGCACGAATTTGAATAATAATTGTATTAACTCATATTCTTTATAGTTGCATGGCTATCACTGACAGTGTGGTAATTCAGGAAAGATCTTGAGATGTTTTTCTTGAAAATGAATTTGATGCTGTTCCTCTTCAGTTTATCATTCCCAGCCTAGTAGGCCATCATATGAGTGTCTGTCGAAATGTCCAAAGCCCATCCATTTCAGTTCACTAATGAGTAGGATATATTTCTATGAGTTCCATTTCATTTTTGACATCTTCCTATTTTCCTGGATTCATACTTCATATTATTAATTATTAATGGATGTTTGTACCTGTTTCTTCTCATTTTGAGTGATGTCACATCAGAAAATGAAGTTCTCAAAAGCTTTGCTACATCTATGTCATTAAGTGTGAGTCTACTGTATGGAGGCAGCTCTTCCCCAATTGTATTTGGAATGTCTTCCTCAAATGGTTCATATTCTGGCAATCAGACAGTGTTTTGCTGCTATTTATAAGGTTTTCACTGACCAATTTTTTTAGAAATAGACCTAAGTCCTTCTTCCTAGTCTGTCTTAGTCTAGAAACTGTGTTGAAACCTTCTACCATGAGTATTTGAAATACTAGTGGTGTGCTTTACAGGATCACAGCAACATGCAAGCCACTACAGTACAACAAAACAACAGATGAGTGCTAGTGACAAACAGTGGCTACCCTTTATTTCTTATCAGTAATCCCTTCTGTCATTATATTATGGGGGCTACTTTATTTGAAGGGTTTGCCTTTCTGTTGAATTGCCAAAACAGTACTATTTATATCTGAAGGAAATCTGGTGACCAAGAACAGCTACTGCTCTTATTTACTTCTCTATTTTTCCCTCAGTTTTGTCTAATCATGAAGCAGATTCATTTTGTCTTTAGCTCATACTTCCCAGTGAATGTTTTTGTTCCATTCGCCTGAGTACTATTTTTGTTTAAACAGGGCACTTAAAGGGAGAAGGCAGCAAGATGCAGTTCCAAGTCAAACAGTGATTTAATTCACGATCGATTAATATTTCCTCAGTACCTCAGCACTCTATTCCATGAATGTGGCACAGGACAACACGCTATTTCATTCTATCGTACATAAGGCTGCCATGAGTCAGAGCCTACTCACTGGCAACTACCAACAATAACAACAACCGGTCACGTTATTTTCATCCACATGTTTCATTTAATTAACAGACAAACTTTTGAGGTAAGTATTAGCATATCCAATTGACAAATGAAAATCTGAGGTCCAATATGATATAATATTTAGCATCTATTTTAAAAGAGCAAACAAACTAATTGTATATGTGATGAAATCACAGATACATATAATGGGAAAGAAACATAGATTCTTCTGCATGATAGAGTTGTGAATCCTAGTTAATTTATTCTTCATATTTTCTGCCCCCACTACAAAACATCTATCATGGCCTTGTATTATTTTTTTAATTAATAAGATATATGTATTTTAGAGAGAATAAAAAACAAAGACAAAGCTCAGAGTTCAAAATTGGTCATGGAGATTAGTGCCTACGGCATTTATTTGACCGCTAACCAGAAGGCTGGCAATTCAAACCCACTAGCCACTCCTTGGAAGAAAGATTGGGCAATCTGCTTTCATAGTGATACCTCCTCAGGAATCCAAGGAGGGGTCGCTACAAGTCAGATCCAATGCAGTGAGTCTTTTTGTTTGTTTGTTTGGTTAACAAGGTTAGTAAGATTCTCAGCACATTTTCGTTTTCTGATGGAGAACTCTTCCCACTGTTCAATAAAGCTTGTAAAGTGAGGCAGACTGGGAGGGGCATAAGCACAGGGAAGCACCCAATGTGAACATGGCCTACCCTGAGACTGCTCCGTCTTGAGATCTGGGACCTTGAGGCAGACAAGAAAAAACAAAGAAACAAAATCCTGAGGAAAGAAAGAAATCAGAGAAGGCAGTGTATGTATAGGCACGGATAGTGGGAGAGGGGATTTGGACTCATAGGGGAAATGTACTAAAACCGTCACTGGAATCCTGGAGTGCTGCTTCTCCCTACAGTAAATGTTAAGTGAAATGATCATAATGTGCTGGGAAGTGAGAAAAGAGCTCAAGGAAAGAGCTGAAACTTCCTTAAGTTTCCTTATCTTCTTAGCACAGGATGCAGAAGGATAGCTATTAGCAACATTGTCAGAATTCCTAACCTAAATGATCTTCATTTTCATTCAGGGTCATTGAGTTTCAGTGTTGCTATGCATCATTCCAAGGACAAATTTACCTTCAAAGTATGTTATGGAATTCTGAGCTGAGAGATGAGGGCATGCTGAGGAGAATTTGAAAGGCACTAACATCATGTCGTAAGCTCATTTTTGTGCAGTGTGTTTGGCTTTCCAAAACATACTCAATTGCATTACCTGATCTTGTCAACCTTCTGAAGGAGGCAGGGCTTTTGTGAGATGAGAAAACAGAGACAATGAATGTCTAAGTGACATTTTGGCTTAAATCAAATTGTCCTTCTAACCAAAAAGACTCAGTATGGCTTACAGTAAGACACTTAAACAATAATAGTAATCAAATAAACATTTAAAAATCACAGCCCCTCCAAAAGAGGAAGTAGATAATGCAAGCATGAAAGCTAATATACTGGCAGAGAAGTGCAAATAGTACCCTGAGTTTCTCTGAAGCCAGGAAAAAAAAGGGATCCATGAGAAATTAGCTCATCCTTTTTACTGGAGTCGAAGGGGAAAATGTCACTTTCTCAGAGAAATAAAGTTCTTTTTACTCTGGTTGTGAAACCTACATGGAATACCTTTAGAAGACATTGAAAATTGGCAATGACCTTGACAACAAGTTTTACAGAAAATATACCAAGATAAATTTCATATATATTTTTAAAAGCTACATATGTGGGCTACATCATTAAACTCTTATAAAAACTCTCTGAGGTAAGCACTTATTATTTATATTTTCCAAATTAAGAAATGGAGACTGAAAGTGGTTTAGTATGCATCTTAACATTACACAGCCAATAAGTGATGTGGCTAGGGCTTGAACCAAGTTTTACATCTTCAATTCCAAAAATAAAACATGAAAATACAATTAAATAAATGCAATTTGGTTAATCGTCCACATGAAATCCCCCAGTGTTTCAATAATAAACCTTAAATCCAAAGAGTTAATGGAAAGTAAGTCTCAAAATATTTTCTTTGACATTATGTGACAATTTCTAATAAATGTTTCTCTCAGCTCAATTTTCATAAAAGTTAAATAGCAAACACTTAGAAGTTGTACACTAGCAAAGCCTGCTGATTGAAGATACACTAGAAGATTGACCTAAAGTCATGAAGTTGGTTGTACCCCAGTCAGGTCTAGAAATCTAGTCCCATTACCTATTTTTAGGTTCATTGATGGTTGAATGGTACAATTCTCTCTTACTATGAGGAAGACCCAGGTTCAATTCCTGGCCAGTGTACCTCATGAGCAGCCACTACCTGTTTGGCAGTGGAGGCTTGCAAGTCACTGTGATGCTAAACAGGTTGCAGTTGAATTTCCAGAGTAAGACAGACTAGGAAGAAAGGCCTGGAGATCTACTTCTGAAAATCATCCAATGCACGACAATAGTCCAGTCCTTAACTGATGATGTGGAAGGTGCAGGACTAGGTAGAATTTAGTTCAATTATGCATGATCACCTTGATGGAAGATAACAAAACAATAACAACAACAAATTACTGGGCCAAAGATCCTTCCCTGTATCACATCAATTTCTTCATCTAGATTTATGGTTCTTAAAGTTAGGGAATGTGTATCGGATATATTAAAAAAAAAAAAAAAAGGTCCACATGTGTCTGATGCTTCACAAGGGACAAAACTTATTAAAGCCTGAGAGAAGAAGCAGCAGACAGGAGGGGATTATGTAACATGTCCTCCTGGATGTGCTAGAAGTGAACTGAGGACACTTCTCCTCAGGAGAAAACCAGGAAGGAACATTCACAACTAGATAAATGTCGATGGTCTCAGTGTTCTCCATCTCTCTTCCACAAGATGGTTTACATCCCTTAAAACTTGGCATTTAGTCCTCAGCAGTAGGCCTGAAGCACTGAAGCTTAATGAACCCACCTATGACTAATTCAAGTAGATCCCACAGCTGAGGATTCACTGAAGAATGGTAGATTCGTTATACCAAGTTAAGACTTTCTGAAAAATGAAAGCTAGAACACATTCAACTGAATCACAGTTGGTTATGATGATTGTACATGGATAATTCAAAACTAGGAGCTCTGTTACATAAATGCTTTATTCAAATTAATACATTTAACTTGATAAAATTTCCTTACTAGAATTGTTCTTCTTGGTCTCTAATTAATTCAGCTCAATAAATACATAACATCAATATGTGAAATCTAGCATAGCGAAGTAGTAAATTATAGAGATTAAAATGTATGATTTTAGCAAGATAGTTTTAATTCAAAAGCTTCTCTCCCAGTGAGTGGATTTGTGATGTTGGTAGATATTTAATCTTTCTGGATTATTTTTTTCATCTATACTGTAAAGATAGTAGTATTTACAGTATAGGGTTGTTGTGAGTATTAAATTAATAATTACATTTAACATGATTAATAAGTACCTGACACATATTAAGTGTAAAATAAATGTTAGGTATAATGATTATGAGGCATTTATGTTTTAGTGGTAGAATTATTACCTTCAGTGCAGGGGTCTCGGGTTTGATTTCCTGCCACATCACCTCATGCACAGCCAACAATCATTTATCAATAATACATTGTGTGTTGCTATGATGCCAAACAGGTTTCAGCTGAGCTTCCAGACTAAGATGGACTAGGAAGAAAGGCAACCACCAACAAACCAACATAATAACTAACAAATGAGTTCAATAAAGTTGTAGGATGTTGTTGTTTTTATGTGCTGTCAAGTTGGACCCGACTCATAGCGACCCCTCCTTGGGTTTCCGAGGCAGTATCACTACAGAAACATCTTCCTTCCAAGGTGTGGCTGGTGGGTTTGAACCGCCAGCCTTCCGGTTAGCAGTAAAGTGCCTTAGGCACTATGCTACCAGAGATACAAGATCAATATACAAAATTCAGTTGTGTATCTATAGTCTTGCAATTAAGAATCTGAAATAAAATTAAGAAAACAATTTCCTTTACAATAGCATGAAAAAGTATAAAATATTTAGGAATAAATTTAACCAAGAATGTTCAAGCTTTTTACAATGAAAACTACAAAAAACACTGTTGGAATGATTTTTTGAAGATTGTTGGAATGATTTTTTTGAAAACCTATTAAGTTGAAAAACAATGTTCATTCATTAGAAGACATAATCCTAAGATAGCAATGTTCTCTATGTTGTTGTTGTTATGTGCCGTTGAGTCGGCCCCGACTCATAGCGACCCCTCCTTGGGTTTCCGAGGCAGTATCACTACGGAAGTAGGATTGCCCAACCTTCCTTCCGAGGAGTGGCTGGTGGGTTTGAACCGCCAGCCTTCTGGTTAGCAGTCAAGTGCTTTAGCCACTATGCTACCAGAGCTCCTAATGTTCTCTATAGCTTTCTACAGATTCTATGTAATCTCTATGAAAAATCCCAACTGCTTCTTTTGCATAAATGCCAAACTGATCCTTAAAATAATAATAATAAATTATATAAAAATGAAATAGTCTTTGAATACCAAAACCATCTGGAAAAAGAAAAAAGTTGGATAACTCATACTTTCCAATTTCAAAATTTACTATAATTCTACAGTAATCAAAACTGTAATACTGTTATAAAGATAGATGTATATTTTAATGGAGTAGAATTGGGAGTCCAGAAATAAGTCCACACTTCCATGGTCAACAGATTTTCAACAAGGATGACACAACCATTCAATGGGGAAAGACTAGTCTTTTAAACAAGCAGTTCCAGAACAACTAGAAGTCCATGTGTAAAAACATAAAAACAAATTAATATGGAGTCCTATCTCCCAATATACACAAAACTTAAAATTGATCAAAATGCTAAATATATAAAACTATAAATCTCTTAGAAGAAAATAAGTTTAAATCTTCATGACCTTGTATTAAGCAAATTTCTTAAATATGACAAAAAAGCACAAGTAATAAAAGAAAAAGTAAATAAACTGCACTTCACCAAAATTTAAGTTTGTGCATCAAAGGATACTATCATGAATGAAAAGCTGAGAGTTGGAAACAAGATGACATCCTGCTAACACACTCTGCCCAATCTCTCTACAACAGAGTCTCAGAAAAAACAAGTACAATAGATATATATAATAATCCTGGAATTCTGAACTTCTAATGAGAAGGTAAAGTATCAGATTGAGTACAATTTGGAAAGGGAGACAGAGTGAGGTTGGTGACTGAAGAGAAAAAAAAGTCTGGGACCAGCCAAAGAGTGGCCATTACAAACACAAAACAGATGAGGAAAAAAAAAAAAAAAAAAAACTTCACAGAATCCATTCAATGTTAAAGATACAGCATAAACAAATCAGGAAGGTTTTTACGTGAGCTAAAGTAGTATGAGGCTGGGACAGGAGCATACAGAAAAATGAGTCAGACTTCCAGTGACACAAGTGGCCACAAAGTGAGGAGAGAACAAGTGAAAGGGAATAGAAGTACTCACTACTGGTAAACCAACCCCAAACTGGACCCACTGCTGTCCAGTCAATTCCAACTCACAGTGATACTTCTTGGGATGGAGTGGAGCTGCCTCCTACGGCTTCCAAGTGTGTGGATCTTTCTGGAGGAGGGCTGCCTCATTTTTTTTCTTTTGGGAAAAAAAAAAAAAAAAAAAACCTCACTGCCATCAAGCTGAATCTGACTCATAGCAACCCCCACTGAGTTTCCAAGGTGGTAAATCTTTATGGAAGTGGATTGACCAGTCTTCCTTTTGTAGAGTGGCTGGTAGGTTTGAATCACCAACCTTCTGGTTAGCAGACAAATGCCTTAGGATTCAGGCTTTGATTGATAGGTGAATGCCACCCTCAGCAAATCACTCCAAACAGACAGACCCAGGGGCTGTGGCTATCCCTTCTTGCACTTGCATCACTGGCTTATCTTTCACACACTGGACACAGGAGGCACACACCTAAAGCCTTCTCTCTTGGTGGTGCACGTTCTCACCAGGCTCCTTTCTCCTATGCAGGCACAAGCTCAGGTGTATCAGCAGACTCCACCACAACCACCAGCTTCTAGGGCTTCCAGCTGACTGTAACTAGAAAAGACCATCCTCCTCAATTCCCTTATCTTCTTATTTTTCTCCTTCCTTTTTCCCCAATTGTTCTTCCTTTTTATCTGTTCATTTCTCCCTCTTCCTCTTCTTATTCTTTCATTTTTTACCAATCTTTCATCTTCCCCCTCTTTATTTTCTTTTTTGTTTTTTTCTCTATTTTTTGTCTATTATTTTATCTTTTCCTCTTTTCCATCTGTCTTTCTCCTTGGTTTTCTTTTCTTTTTTAACTTTCTCTTTTTCTTGCCCCATCCAATGAGAAGATATTAATTCTCCAGTAGTCAGCCACATCTACTATACCAACCACTTCACCCAATGGAATAGCACCATCACCAGCTCCTGCACCACAGGATTAGTGACAGATGGTGGATAACATCTGCTTATCCCAACTGCAGGTCCTCTTCACAACAAACAGAGATCTGCACCCACACTCCCACCTGTATTCTACCAATCCAGAGACAGTTGAGAGTGACTCAGTGTTGCAAAGCTAATAACCAAAGAAGCACACCTACTGCACACATCCAGATATATGAAAGCAAAGCAAAACAAAGAACCAGGAAGAAATAAATCAGCATATAACAAACAAATAAAGACAACTTCAAAATGTCTTGGAGACAACAGAAAACTTAAACAAAGAAAAAGGACAGGATAGTGGAAGCAAGTGGCCAAATAATGAACTAGGAAATCTCCCAGAGGTATCGTAGGTAATAAAACTACTTGATAAGGAATTCTATATACTACTCAAGAAACCCATATACGGAAGCATAGAAAAGACAGACAGTTTTGTGAAGAATTTGAGAAAATCATAGAAGAGAAAAATGACAAAATAAATAGACTATTAGAAATCATACAAAAATAGCAATTAGAAATCCAGATTAACACTAAACTTACAGAGATAGATAACACATCTATCTCTGTAATGATAAAAGGACAAAAGAATAAAATCAAACTGGCTAAAGAATGTATATCTCAGCTAGACGGCAAATCCCTTGACACCAGCTTGTATGAGGAAAATCAGAAAAAAGAATGAAGAGAAATGAATAAAACCTAAGAGTTAAATGGTCCAATATCAAAAGAAATAACATACACCTGACTGGAATTCCAGAACAAGAAGAGGCTATAAAAAAAGAAAGAAAGAAAAATAACATGGAGAAAAATTGTAAAGACTTGTCAGCAGAAAACTTCCCCAATATCATGTTGTTGTTGTTGTTATGTGCCGTCAAGTTGGACCCAACTCATAGCGACCCCTCCTTGCGTTTCTGAGGCAGTATCACTATGGAAGTAGATTGCCCCATCTTCCTTCTGAGGAGTCATTGGTGGATTTGAACCGCCAGCCTTTTGGTTAGCAGTCAAGTGCCCTAGGCACTATGCTACCAGAGCTCTTCCCCAATATCATAGAAGACAAAAAGCTATCAATCCAACAAGCTCAATAAATGCCATACAGGATAGACTGCAAGAGAAAGTTACCACAACATATCATAATTAAACTTTCCAAACCCAAGGACAAAGAAAGAATCTTGAGAACAGCTAGGGAAAAATGAAATATTGTCTAATGAAATGTTATCTACAAAGAGCAATCAATAAAACTAAACTCTGATTTCTCAGTAGAAACCATGCAGGCAAGAGGTATTGCAATGACAAATGCAAAACTTTGAAGGAAAATAATTACCAAACAAGAATTATATATCCAGCCAAAGTGTTCCTCAAATATAAAGATGAAATTAAGACATTTCAGGCAAACAGAAATTAAGGGAATTTGTAAAAACAAGACCAATCCTACAAGAAATGCTGACGGGCATCCTTCCAATAGAAAACCAACAATGGAAGACAACAAATTAAGATCAAGACACAAGACACCCCCACCCAGAAACCCACACACAAAACAAAGAATTTTCAAAACTAAAACAAGCTTACAAAAAGGAAAATAGAGAACAAGAGGATTCTATTTGTAAATGACTTCAACAATACAAGGAGTTCTGGTGGCATATTGCTAAGGCACTTAACTGCTAACCAGAAGGCTGATGGTTCAAGCCCACCAGCCACTCCTCGGAAGGAATATTGGGCAATCTACTTCCATAGTGAGACCACCTTGGAAACCCAAGGAAGTGTTGCTATGAGTCAGAGTCAACAACAGTGCAGCAAATAGACGGAATTAATGATATAATTACAAGACTTCCAAATGGGGAGGAAGTCAGGATGATGTCAATATAGAACAGACTTTTCCCAACATGAGCATCCTCAGAAGGAAGATGGGGCAATCTACTTCCATAGTGATACTGCCTCAGAATCCCAAGGAGGGGTCGCTATGAGTCAAGT
>NW_006921640.1:13550335-13554516 GCF_000298275.1 Orycteropus afer afer | reverse complement strand
TTGAACCACCAGCCTTCTGGTTAGCAGTCAAATGCCTTAGGAACTATGCCACCAGAGCTCCTACACAAGGACATAGTAAGCACAAAATCAACAAGAATGGAAAAAAGGAAGAAAAGTTAATAACAAAATGAACTAAGTGCAGAAAACTATTTGAAACAAATAAATCATTGCCAACACACACACAAAAAATAAATTCATACCTATCACTCATCACACTGAATATGAATAGACTAAATGCAGCAGTCAGAGAAAAAGCATGAAAGATTGGATAAGAAACAAGAACACATCCATACACTGCCTAAAGAGACCCCACTGTAGGCACAAAGATAAAAACAAATTAAAAATCAAGGGGTTGAAAAGTATGTATCAAATTAATGACAACCAAAAATGAGCAGGAGTGGCAATATTATTTTCTGATAAAATCGATTTCAAAGCAAAAAACAGCATAAGGGACAACAAGAGCATTATATGATAATAGAAGTGTCAATTGACCAGGAGGACATTACCATGTTAAGTATCTATATACCCAATGAAAGGATTCCAAAATACATAAAGAAAACATTAACTGCATGGAAAGGAGAAAAAGACGATTCTACTATAGTAGTAAAACTCAGCTCATTGTCATCGAGTTGATTCCAACTCATAGCAACCCCTCCTTGGATTTCTGAGGTGGTATATCTATGGAAGTAGATTACCCAGTCTTCCTTCCGAGGAGTAGCTGGTGGGTTTGAACCATCAGCCTTCTGGTTAGCAGTCAAATGTCTTGGGCACTATAAGAGATTTTAATCCACCATTTTCAATGAAGGACTGAAAAATTAGAAGAAAAAAAATTCATCAAAGATACAGAACATATCAACAACACAATCAACCAACTCCACCTCATAGACATATATAGAACATTCCACACAACAAAAACAAAATACTCATTCTTTGGCAATGCATATGGATCATTCTCCATAGTAGACCATGTGTTAAGCAACAAAACAATCCTCAATGAATTTTAAAACACTGTAATACTACAAACCATCCCCTAAGATAATGATGCTATAAAAGGAGAAATCAGTAATAGGAAGACTAAGGAAAAAAAAAATCAAATTCATGGAAATTGAACAGTACATTGCTCAAGAACTACTGGGTAGTAGAAGAGTTAAAGTGTGAAATTAAAAAAAAAAAAAAAACAATCCTAGAAGCAAACAAGAATGAGAACACAACATACCAAAATCTTTGGGGCACAGTGAAAGAAAGAATGAGAGGCCAATTTATAGCAGTAAATGCATACATCAAAAATAAAAAAAGAACCAAAACCAACACCATAATCCAACAACTCCAACAATTAGTAAAAGAAAACTACAGTCTTCAGAAAAAGGAAATAATAAAGATCAATCAGAGCAAAAATAAACAAAACAGAAAAAAAATTAACAAGAGTAGAAGTTGGTTCTTCAAATCAAATTAATCAAAAAGATTAACAAAATTGACAAGTCACTGGCAAAAAAAAAAAAAAAAAGAAAGAGAAAGAGAAGAGGCAAATATCACAAACAATAAATGAAAATAACATCACAGCAGAACCAACTTAAATAAAAAAGGATAATAACAAAATCCTGTGAAGAACTGTATTCCAACAAATTTGAACACCTACAAGTAATAGACAAATCTCTAGAAGCACACAGCCTATCTGAACTAACACAGACTGAGATTTAAAAAAATAATAATTGAACAGATCATAAAAAAGGAGAAATTAAGCAAGTCATTAAAAAAAACTCCCCACAAAAAAAATTCTAGCAAGATGGCTTCACTAGAGAATTCTATGAAATGTTCTGAGAAGATCTGACACCTAGCCTACTCAAATTATTCCAGAACATAGAAAATGATGGAATACTCCCAAATTCATTCTGTGAAGCAAACATAACCATGATACCAAAACAAGCTAAAGACAACAGTAAAAACGAAAAGTATACACAAATATCCCTCATGAATACGGATGCAAAAATCTTCAGCAAAATCCTAGCCAATAAAATCAAACAACATATTAAAAATAATAGTAATACTAGACCATAACCAAGTGGGATTCATACCAGGTATGCAAGGATGCTTCAACAGCAGAAAAACAAGCAAAATAATCCATCACAATAATAAAACAAAGGAAAAGAATCACATGATCATATCAATCAATGCAGAAAAGGCATTTGATAAAATCCAGCACCCATTCCTGATAAAAGTTCTCAATGAAATAGGAATAGAGGGGAAATTACTCAGCAAAATAAAGGGAATAATTATAAAACCAATAGCCAAAATCATTCTCAATGGAGACAGTCTCAAAACATTTTCCTTGCAAAGGAACCAGATAAGGATGTCCTATATCACCACTTCTATTCAACAGTGTGTAGGAAGCTCTGTTGTTATTGGTGGTAAGTGACATCTAGTGGGTGCCGACTCATAGAACTCTATGTACAACAGAACGCAACACTGCCTGGTCCTGCATCAGTCTCACAGTCCTTGCTATACCTGTGTCCATCGTTGCAGCCACTGTGTCAGTCCATCTCACTGAGGGCCTTCTCCTTCTTCAGTGACTTTGCACTTTACCAAGTATGATTGATATCCTTCTTCAGAGAATACTCCTTTCTGACAATATGACCAAAGTAGGTGAGATGAAGTCTGGCCATCCTCGCTTCCAAGGAGCTTTCTGGCTGCACTTCCTCCAGGACAGATTTGTTTGTTTTTCTGGCAGTCCACAGTACTTTCAGTATTCTTCACCAACACTGCAACTCAAAAGCATCACCTCTTCCTCAGTCTTCCTTATTCTTTGTCCAGAGTTCACATGTGTATGAGGCAATTGAATATTAGTGCCTAAGGCATATGAATGCTAACCAGAAATTTGGCAGTTCAAACCCAGTAGCCACTCCGTGGAAAGGAGATGGAGCAATCTATTTCCATAAAGATTTACTTCCTCAGAAACCCAATGGGGGTTGCTATGAGTTGGAATGGACACCATGACAGAGGGTTTGGTCTTGGTTTGGCTTGGGTTTGTCTTCAAAGAGATATCTTTGCTCTTCAGCACTTTAAAGAGGTCCTTTGCAGCAGATTTGCCCAATGCAATATGCCATCTGATTTCTTGACTGCTGCTTCCATTAGTGTTGATGGTTCATCCAAGTAATATGAAATCACTGACAAATTCAATCTTTTCTCCATTTATCATGATGCTGCTTATTGGTCCATTGTGAGGATTTTCATTTTCTTGATGTTGAGGGGTAATAGATACTGCAAACTGTAGTCTTTAATTTTCATTAGTAAGTGCTTAAAATCATCCTCACTTTCAGCAAGCAAGGTTATGTCATCTGAATACCTCAGGTTGTTAATGAGTCTTCCCCCAATCCTGATGCCATGTCCTTCTTCATACAGTCAAGCTTCTTGGATAATTTGCTAAACATACAGATTGGATAAATATTATGAAAGGATATAACCCTGACACACCGCTTTCCTGATTTTAAACCATGCAGTATCCCCTTTTTCTGCTCAAATAACAGCCTCCTGGTCTATGTACAGGTTCCTCATGAGCACAATTAAGTGTTCTGGAATTCCTGTTTTTCTCAATGTTATCTGTAATTTGTATCATCTACATAGTTGAATACTTTTGCATAGTCAATAAAACAAAAATAAACATCTTTCTGGTATTCTTTCCTTTCAGCCAACATCTATCCAATATCAGCAATGATATCCCTTGTTCCACATACTCTACTGAATCCAGCTTTCATTTCTGGAAGTTCCCAGTCAATATACTGCTGCAATCATTTTTGAATTATGTTCAGCAAAATTTTACTTGCATGTGATATTAATGAAGTCCTATCCAGGGCAGTAAGGCAAGAAAAAGAAATAAAAGACAAACAATTTGGGCAAGGAATAAGTAAAGCTATCTGTATTTGCAGATGACATAATCCTATACATAGAGAAACCAAGAGATTCAGCAAAAGAATTACTAGAATTAACTTAAAGATTCATCAAAGTGGCAGGATCCAAATCAACACAAAAATCAGTTGGATTCCTCTACATGAAAAAAGATCTCTGGAATGGAAATAGGGAAAACAATGCCATGTATGTTGTTGTTGTTGTTAAGTGCCGTCGAGTCGTTTCCGACTCATAGCAACCCCATGCACAGCAGAACGAAACACTGCCCGATCCCACGCCAG